>NC_085865.1:30161221-30266221 GCF_034702125.1 Engraulis encrasicolus | reverse complement strand
CGTTGGTTGTTCTTAGCGAGCTGTGGTTGCCAGCAGAAAAAGAGAGAGAGAGAGAGGAGAGAAAGAAAGACACGGACAGGAGAGAGAGAAAGAGAGAGAGAGAGAGAGAGAGAGAGAGAGAGAGAGAAACAGAATAGAGAGAGAGGGTGGCGCGCCAAAACTAGAGATGCAGTTTCAAGAAAAACAATCCGAGGAAGCACTAAGACATGCCTGATGCAAACAAATGTGGAAGTCTTTAATAACAAGTCTGATCCAAGATAAAATGCAGCGGGGTTGAAAAAAAACGCTTTTTATATTTTCGTTCCAGTCTTCCAGAGGGAAGCAGAGCTAGTCGAGCGGATGACTGCCTCGTTTTATGGCAGGGCTAGAGTCCTAAAGCTTAGTCGAGGACACAGGAGAACATTGCAAGCCAGTATAATGTAAAAAAGTAAGTTGCCCTGCTGCCTTAAGTTCCTAAGTTAACTCAACTCAAGACTTAACTCAACTTGAGGCTTTCTTAAGTTGAGTAAACTCTTTTACAAACTTAAGGCAGCAGGACAACTTACTTTTCAACGTTTCACTGGCCGCAGTGTGTAACAGTGTAGAGTAGAAGTATACTCAGAGCTGCCTAAGACTTCTCACAGACAACATGGCTGCTGCGTGTAAGCCGGTGTGCCAAACGTAAATATTTAAGAGGATATTACACAAGTAAACATGTGCAGGGTACACAGTGGTGTGTGCCGTATGGCCCTCTCGGCTGGAGTGTTTGCACACATGTACACATGTGAATGTCAGTAACATCAATAACATGTAGTGTGCAGGAAACAGGCAGCCGGAAATCACCTCCACACACAAGACTGACACAGCCATGCAAGTGACCCCCCAGTACAGCTGGCATTACTATAGGAAAGGTACAAAGTACATTTCAAATACAGCCAAGGTGGGTTGGAGGTTACCAGGTCATTTTTAAGGGGTGGGAGCTTGGGGGTGAGGAAATGCCTTTCACAGCTATATAGGCCTACTGATCTCTGTGAAAACCTCATCTCTATGTTACTTCTACTACCTGCATTATTATTTCTTTATTAGATAATGTAAATGTGAGTGTAGAAAAGTAAAAGTAGATAAATATCAATTCCAGCACAGACACAGTAGCCCTGTACTGTATGCTGCTTGAGCCAGTGATTATACTGTAAGCCAGTGTTTAAGCCAACCAACACTTTACTATTCATTGAAAATACTTAACTACCATAGCACTACACTACCACACAACATTACACGTCGACTTAGAAACACATCACAGCTTGGTCATTTCCATTCTGATACTAACAATATTTATGGGGAAGTGTATTACAGTAATGCAACAAAATAAGTACTTGGAATGGGATTCAGTAACTGAGATTCAGTTAACTGTTTCATTGACATTATAACACTCTCACACATCTAAAATGCATACACCTGGATTAAGGATATCCTCATGTACTCTAAGTAAGATATTTGAATTGGGCAATGGTTGTAACACCAGCCAACCACAATCATATAGCTGCTAGTTTGGGGCCAAAATAAAGCCTGAAAATAAGGGTTATTACACAAAGCTTACATGCCATGACTGAGGCAAGGCTGTAAATCGAATACAACATTCAAAGATATAGAAGAGACCAACACGTCTCACAGATAAATAAAGGTACACATACACAACAACTGTTTTCATTTTTTTGTACCAAAATGGGTCCCCACACATTGTACCAAAAAAGATGTATAATGTAAAGGGACAGCTAGATAAGCACATAGTTGTTCCACAAAGGCCTTCCTCCCCAGTGACAAACAGTGGTCCCCCACTGAGGTGCACAGCACTCTTGCATTACTGTTGATATGTGTGAATGTGTGGTACATAAATAACGTTGTCTTTTTGCTTTTACCGTGTGTGTGCGCGCGCACGTGTGTGCGTGTCTGCACGCTTAAGCCAAAAGAGGAGTTAAAGGTGAGGTGGCCCTGTGTCTGCGCTTACCTGTAGTGTCACCGCGAGGGTGTCCTGGCCCTCTGTAATTGCACATGTCCTCGTGGCAACACTCCAGCATGGGAGCGCCTCCGGACAGCACGTCCGAGCTCTTGGCCACACACACTTCCACGGGGTTGGAGAAGGAGTCCACGCAGCCGTGCGTGAGGGGAGAGTTGGCGCTGAGTGGATCCAGGACCCGCGTGAAGCAGGCACCCAGGTCGGACTTGCACATGTAACCCGTGGCCACACAGTGTGGGGCATCGCAGTAGCACCTGATTTCTCCTGCAGATAGATAATAATGTATTGATTAATTGCGTAAATCATGAGGTAAGAACAATGTAACAACAGTTTAATCAAAGAGAGACAGTAGTTACTAAATATATTTTTATCGTGCACTTGGACTGGGGGCTCAAATGCCAGCTGAATTCATCTTTTTAATGCTGAGCATTGCAGCTGTTAATAACTAAACTTAAGCATAGCCATGCTGTATTAAATACACACACCTATACAAAAACATCCACAACTGTTCTGTAAACACCACCCGACTCAGAAACGCAAGGATAAGCCTTCACTATGGTAGATGTTGTGCATAAGTGACTGAACTGTGTTAGTTTGCATTCACATTAGGCTCCTTTTGTGTTCGCATTCATGAGCATACAGAAGGAACTGCTTTGCTTGTAATTGGTGGGTTGTTTGCCAAAGTCAATTTCTTTAAACCTCAATGGAAACTCGTAAACGGACAACAGGGCAGCTTTGGACCCTTTTCTTGCACGCCATCTCACTGGTAAATTAGGTCTGGAAGGGAAAAAGTAAGCCTATAAACCTCTCTTCTCGGGAAACTCATGGCTATACCAATATGATACATGGTTCACATGAAGACTCCATTTAAACCAATCTATGGTCCACTGTTTTACACACAGCATCCCTTCAGATTACCAGTTATGTTTTCTAAGTAGATCATCTGTTAGTTGTAGGCCTACACAAGGGCATTCTGATTTCGTGGTAAATCCATCGACTGACATGGTGAGACATGGGGAGATGTATACTTGTAGTGACACTAATTGAGTGTCATCCTGAAATCATACACCAAAACAAAAGCCTGCGTCTACTAACCAAAACAAACACTGCCTTTTGAGCATTTCTGTTCATGGACTTTGTGCAGCTCGAATTACAGGCCATTTTTAAACAATAGCGTATAGTTCATTGAGAAAAGCACTAAGTAAGACGCGCGTTCTCATATGAAAGAGTAAGTGGCGTTATATGCGGCACTGAGCTTGTAGACAGGTCCAATTTTCCACCATATTCAAATTCAAATACTACATTTGTATGGCAAGCAATGGTCGCATTGGAAGTCTTTTTTGCTATTTGGATTGGGTACTGACAATTCCATATTAAATGTTGATTTACAACTAAGTTATTGGTGCCATGCACAATTGAGTTTATATATATAAAAAAAAAACAACAAAAAAACAAATGGTAACCCAAAAGAGCACAGGTTTGACAGGTTTAGCAGAGACCCAAATGTCTAAAGCTTTTCTTTGATGCAGAAAGATAGTCAACTACAACGTAATTACGCACGTATTCTAACTAATATCACTAACCACCTGGACTGTCAACCACTGGTGCCTTTGAGTCCACGACCCAAATCTTCAAACCGGGTTATGTGCACTTTTCAATTTGTGAATTTAATGGCTATAAATGTCTTCCATTTTATCGTTATGTTTCCCAAAAAACCTGTAGCCTCATAGGCCTACTATGAACATGTTTCAGTGCGTCAACACGCGGTACTAATGCTGTTACTTAAAACTAAAAGAAGATCTGTAGCCTATGCCTAAGTAGAGCTATACCTTTGGAGACTTCAAACTGAAAATTCAGAAGAAAAGAACAATTTGCCGCAAGTACCTTTGGGTAGGCTACTGTTGTGATAACATAAATCTATGTAACTCGGAATCGACCGAGAGCAAAGTTTACCTTTGGTGAGGAGAACAGCCATAGCACATAGTTCCAACTGAAACCAGATTGAAATGTAACCGGAATGACGATCCATTTACGCCTCTTTTCTGTCGACTCCAAATCCGTTAAATCCAGTGGTCAGTCCATACAGTGCTGGGACTGGACGCTTAGTTACATGTGTCCTAAGGGTGATGCTGCATTCTTGGACTTAGCACGGAAAATTCCCCGAAGTAGGCTACTACTTTGAAAAGGCACCGGTGGCGAATGGGTTTCTTAGAGAAGACATCGAAATGGTAGCCAAGCTTCAAAACTGCTCTCTCGTGAAAAGATCCTTGTAATATCCCTTGTGCGTAAAAACAGAATAAAGACGTGCGTGAGTGTCCTCAATCCAACTTCTGGAGCTGCTTTAACTGTAAAAGAAAAAAAACTTAGTCCAGCAACAGTAGGACGTCGTCGCATCCCGTTTACAACGGTGACCGAAACAACAACCTCTACGGTGGACTGGGAAATATCAGTCTTTCGCTTCATAGCCTCGCCTGTCCCCGCCTCTGTTGTACATTCATTGGACTGCAACTAGTCTCATTTACATTTTGGGGGCGACTTTCTTGGTATTGGTTCACCCAGCGGTCACACAATTCATCAGGCGTTCTATTATGGGAGACAGAACCAGCCCAAGTTGTTTTTACGCTTCCTGCGTGCCATGTAAAATAATTATGTCATATTACAGCAACCATTCAGAAGACCGAATATCGATGTAATAGAGGAATAAGATTGCGTTGTGAGTCTGTGAATGTCATCTCAGGAAATATTAACGGCAAGGAGGACCTATGACGCATTTTGGTATATTGTCTAAAATGCTATTAGCTTACAGGAAAATGGTTTGGATAGACTATGTTAGAACTCAAAGTATGCCTTTGCTGTCATTTCATAGTATTCGGGCCCCGTAGGCCTACCTCAGGCTGTTTTTTGATGAGAGGTAGAGAGTGTCTTTGGAGTCTGGATGGATGTCGTGGGCGGGCCAGTCAGGCGGTTAGAGAAATTAGCAATCCAAAAGGGCGCATGGCGCCAGCGAGCCGCCCCAGACAGACAGCGACACTCAATTACCTCTAAACAATCCCATGCAAAACACACAAGCTCTACCTCCGATCGATATCTCAGACCAGTCCGAATCTGCCCGAGCTGACCACTCAAAATACCGTTTGAATGTCTTTTTTAGCGCACGTCACCAAATATGTTCATAAACCCATTTAAAATAAACTAGAACGCAAAGCTGTATCAAGTTATTTACATGTAAGTCTAACAAAAGCTATTATTCAAACTACATTTTACAGCTATTTCACCTGTGTGTGTGTGTGTGTGTGTGTGTGTGTGTGTGTGTGTGTGTGTGTGTGTGTGTGTGTGTGTGTGTGTGTGTGTGTGTGTGTGTGTGTGTGTTTTGACAAATAATACAAATGAAATACAATATACATTATTTTCCCTGGCACTGATGATGGATGAAAATTAATATTGACGTTGGCCATCATCCAGTAAGTCAACTGGGCAAACACGACTTGATTTGGCATGGCTACATGGATGACTGGTTTAATCGTGAATTTGCTTAGGCCAGTGTTTCTCAACCTTTTTTTTAGGTGAGGCATCCTTTCAATTCATGAAAAATGTTAAGGCACCCCAAACCAAGCCGTAACATGGTATTGCATCCGATATCGCATAAGCTTGGAAAAGTAACACATTTGGAGTTGTCACACAACCTATGGAAGTTGCAACTTACTGGAGTGACCTAAATGTACTTTATTGTGCGTAAATGGCAGATGAAAGATTCCACTGACTCTCATTTACCAATTTAGGCTATAATATAAGCAACAACACACGTGTGTGCACTACGTGCGTAAAAGGCAAAAGGTACATAAACATGACAGTTTGGGAGATTTGGCTGGGTTGCCTTGACCTGCCATTCAACAGTCTTGCCCAAACCCCAGGCAGCTGGCACCGGGTCTCGGGAACTTCAAAAGACAAAGCCCATTTGAGACAGTAGTCTGATGGTCTGCTTTTAACTCACAATCACCCGGGCGAGTGTTTTGGTGCACGTTTGCTTCAGAATAATTCTCTCAAAAAAATAATCCGCTGGCAAATACCTACTGAACTAAACAGGACGCATGTGGTCAGTCAGCTTTGCTTTCCCACAGCCTGGCCAATGGCCTAAGGAAACAGGCTTTGATGACCAGGTGTGAGAGCAAGGGAATAAGGAGAAGAGAGGGGACGGAGACAGGGAGGCGCACGACCTAATTGTCCGTTGCCCACAGACAGGAAGACAGACGGTCTTGATTGTGAAAGGCAAAGACTCATGTGAGTCCGCTCGGGGGGACACGCGCTCCCTGCGCAAAGTGATAGACGGCAATTATCGTAATTGTGGTTAATTCCACCGAGGCGCCAGCTCGAGGCCTGCTCTGGATCATTGGACTCTACGCATAGTAGGCCTATCCACCACCTTTCACACTTTTGACTTTTCACAACGGCTGCTGCCTAGTCACAGACACTGAGGAGGACAACTCCTTCCCTAAGTGCCCAGTGTGTGAATTGAATGGCTATCAGCTCCCGTGACCTACCGCATTTAACCTCTGGGTTTACTAGTGGCCAGCCTCCGTTGGCTGCCGGGGATTGCCCCACCGTTCCGGTCAGTGATTGTTTATTCATTTTTGGTCACAAATTATAGGCCTACTTGCCTAAATTCAATTCAAAGTGTTAAAATGTGATATTCCAGTGACCGCGACAATATCAACAAAGGTAAACGAAATAAATAAAGGTCACACTTATCAAAGTTTACTGTGACTTCCACAAGTTCAAGGGGGTGTAAGGTGAAATAACACCGGCTTTGACTGCCATCTTGTGGTAGGCCGGTCGCAAAAATATGGTTCATGTCGCTCATGTTGCGGATGGTCGGAGTGTGTGGACGCACGCAAAAACGCTCACTACATCAGACCAGCATTAACCAACCTGGCTGTAAATACCGTATTTGCCTTTGTCTAGTCACCTAATTTCCCTACCAATGCTAAGATATAGTTCGTGCAAATAGGCTGACAAAAGGGAGAGCGCAAGATGTATGTTTTTCTGCAGAAGACATTTGCATAGTGGCAGCCAGCCACCCATAGACAGCCTTTTAATGTCTGAATCGGCAGCAGTTGAAAGAGCCTTCTCTAATGGTGTGAGGAAAGGTGTCTCCTTTCACACGGGTCTTGCTAGCAATTCACACATTAGTTGGAGATAAATGAGTCAGAGAGACACGCTGGCTGATTTGCAGAACAGGAGGGAAGCTACAGGGACCATGAAAAGAAAAGCACACTTTCCTATGGAGCTGACATAAAATATTCAGGAAAGTGTAGTAGTCCACACATACTTTATATTTAATGTCGTTTTAATAGTGGTGATTTACTTCACTCTGACATACAGAACGTATTTAGCACAAAATGTGTAAACAGTAGGCCTATATTCATATCATGGGGCATGGCCGTAGCCAGGAGTTTGAAATAAGGGAGGTCCATAGTGTGCGCGCAGCGCGCCAATTTTTTTTTTGTTAAGGTGCAAAAACTAACAACTACTAATCTGACAAAGTAGAGAAAAGTATGGAAGTATGGAAAATGTAGATTTCCGTCATTTTGAACAGGTAGGCCTATACTCAGAAATAGGTGGCGATGATGAATATAAATGATAACACTTGGGCAGCAATGGGCAGCATACAGTCTGGATATTAACTACAACAACAAACTCTACCTTTAAGTAATAGCCTATTGATAATGATCAATTGGCATAAATATTCTGTCAGTATGACATGGCCTGCCCGTATGATGCAGCTGGACAAAGAACGTGTATGCAAAAACTGAGATTTAAAAAATATATATTATTTTCTCTACAAATGAGGGCGGTCCGGACCTCCCTTACCTCATATGTGGCTACGGCCATGCATGGGGGCCAGCACAGCATAGAACAGCAGGCTTATAGAAGGGAGAGCATTCAATGTGACAAGCTTACACACACACACACACACACACACACACACACACACACACACACACACACACACACACACACACACACACACACACACACACACACACACACACACACACGCACGCATCTTCCCTTGGGAGCAATTTATAGTTGTTGCGTCTGTACTTTTATAGAAAAGTCATTCCTTCCAGTCATGCTGTATGCAAATGTCTGCCCAAAGTGCATGTTATGATGGCCTCACATGCAAAATATACCAGGGTCTGAAGGTCTGTCTGGGAAAGTGAGTGAATGGGGGAGTAAAATGGACAAGACAATGCCCACCACTCCCCCTCTCATTCGTGCATGGAGGGCCTATGACCGAGGTCACATTTCTCCTAACATCTCCCTGGGTGTGGTAGGTTATGTCTAGTCCTATAGTCCTCTAGTCCCAGTCTGCAGTGCCTGCATGTGATTACTGGCTGGGTGACTTAAATATATTAGCCTACATTAAAAAAAAAATCTCTGCAATGGTTCCTCTCCGCTGCAGTGCCAAATAGTTTGAATTTTTGCTTACATCCACTTTCATTGAAAAAATGTGAAAGAAGATCCATTGACATTACACCAGTGAAAACTCAGACACACACACAGAGAGAGAGAGAGAGAGAGAGAGAGAGAGAGAGAGAGAGAGAGATAGGCAGCACACATTCACTGTGATAAGCAGTGTCTTGCCCAACTTTCCCTGCAGCTGTGGATGAGGGCACAGAAAAAAAATCTAAGACATATCCTTCATTATTTCAGCTGACACAATGCAGTGTAACAATCTGCAACCATGCATTAAAGGTGCACTACATCACTGTGTAGGATGGTGGTCAGAGTAGGTATTGTAGCTATGCTGTTCATTGAAACTGCTTTCTACTGCCAATGTTGATTAACATTTTGATGAACTTTTCATGGACATTTACAAATTAATAAACTAACATTTACTAATATGACTAAAAATGTCTATATCTGGAAATTCAAAATGGCAGACAGTGGAGAAGATCCCCCTTTTCATGTATGAAAAGTGCAATTTTTCTCAGTCATAATGAATATTTAGAACGTGACGGTGGTAAGTATATATGAAAAGGTAACATTTGTTAATGAGCAGCGTGAATTCTGTAAATAAACTACTACAAATATTACACAGTGCACCTTTAAGGGTGAAGTCCTAGCTACTGGAGTGGTATGGTTACCTATTTATTTACTTGCTATTCCTTGTAATATCTTATTTTATTTTCTTACATTGTTAGATCTCACCTATTTATTCATCCATTTACTGGAGTGGTTTCCCGGATTGTTCTTGCGTGGAATGGGGTGTCTGTCTTAAATATGTAATGTCTTTGAATGTGTAATGTGTAACTGTATGTCTTTTACAATGGTGAAACTGAAGACAAGTTTCCACACCTGTGGACATTAAAGTCAATCAAATTAAAATCAAATCAAATCTACAGCTGCCACGGGATGTCTTTGCACTTTTACCTCGAGCAACATGAATTCAACCATCACTTCTGGTTGACAGAGTGTAATGTGTTAAAAAAGCTCAAAATGAGCAGTGAAAACAGACACATCGGCACGTACAGTCAAAGTGAGAGCTCACTAGCTTCCTCTGTGAGTTAGCCTACTACCTGTTAACTAATGTAATGTAGGCCCTGTTGAGTCCCTTTGAAGTCCTACGTATGAAGTGGCAGTGTGGACTCCCTGACCTCGTCCTCGTCCCACTCATCTACCTTGACTGGAGCCTGGCTGACTGGAGTCAATGGGCTACGCCACACCTCTCTCTACTGTATCCCTCATTCTCTCTCTCTCTCTCTCTCTCTCTCTCTCTCTCTCTCTCTCCATCCTTTGATCCACCTCTGATAGTCACTGTCTGCTGTGAAAGGCTCCAGCCCAGCGCAATAAACTAGATCTCCGCTAGATTTGGGAAGGGAAAAGATACCATGAACTATAGAGCGGAAAGCCAGAACTAGGCTACAGCATTTTTGAGTGCGGCTGTTCGTACAAATAGCATGTAAAGACATTTATTATTGGAAATTCAAACGGGCAGACACAAAAGAGCCAGTTTATGAAAAGTGTAATTTTCCCAGTCATAGTGGGGGAAAACAAAGCCAGTTTACCGGTACCAATAAGCCTACTAGGCAGTTGCCTAGGGCCCCACCAAAACTGCCCATTGTAGGGGGCCCCAAACAGTCAGTCCTGCCATGGTAAATACCAGCGAAAATAACTCAAAAGGGCCCCATGTCTATATTTTGCCTAGGGCCCCCAAATGGGTAGAACTCCTGCTGGGGGAAAATACTCGTAAAAAAGGTCTGTGTTCATTTCACCGAATTCTTTGAGATCATGTGGCAAAAACATTTGTGAATGGGAGAGCATAAATTCAGGATGTAAACTACTAGAAAAAATAAATACTTTAAGCTATCACTTTCTCTGTCCTTTTGAGTCATTTTATCATCCAAATTGCGTACAACTTTTCAACTTTAAATGTTTAGACTATGCATTTAATGTTCTCATTTTAAAATCATCTGAAGTATCCACTGCACCAGAGGTTTACTACAAATAGGCCTACAGTAAGTAGATAGATCTAGGCTATAATTGCTGGAACTGACTGCTATCTTCTTGCCCCATATAGGCCTACACTATATTACTGCAAAGTGCAGTACCCAGAGAGCTTCATAATATGGGGTTCCATGTCGAAATTGAGTTATTGCCATAGTCATATTATAGTAGCACTACTTTACATCCTAGAATGTGTTTTTTTTTTAAGTTTTATGCATTTTTCACCGTTTAATCCTCAGGACCATAAGGTTCTATCTGCAAAACTGCACTTCAACTTAGAATTATAGGGTTCTATCTGACGCAAATGAATGTAGCAGCTTTGCAAAGCGGCTAATCAGCTGCTTTTTCATTTGTTATGATACCAACGCATGTCTCCGGTCTCAGTGCTAACATTGCCTCGCAAAATGTTGCAAATATGAGCTTCTGTTTGCCATTCAAAGCAAGGACGGCGACTCCTAGTACCCCCGCTTATTTGATCAGCAAAAGGCGGAGCTATGCACCAAGTTGGATAGATCTTGCAACTTAAGGGCAGATTATAGTTCAGCAACGGCGCCTGTTGCTTACGGTCGCTAACCACTGTTGATGTTATAGATCTGCGCACGAGGTGTCATGTCGTTAGCTACATTTGGCTACATAGCTACAAGGCTACAGTTCAGTAGTCAGACTGCAGGCATTGTGCTGCGAGTGCTAAACTGATGTAGTGTTTGTTTGCTACTTACTAATTCAGTCATTGTAGCTTCATTTATTTACACAGACTAGAAAGAAAGTGTTCGTATTCCACAGACTATTGACAGTTTGGCTCTCGTAAACTACCGGAGAACTGTGCCGCCACGAGAAGAAGGAAGTATCGAGACGACCAATCACAGCGCCTTTTCTCTGCGACCTTCGCAACCGTCTGTCGCGTAGTCAGGATTTTTTTGAGGCGCGCGACGACGGTTGCAGAGCCTCTGCGCGGGGGGTGTGGTCGCGCACAGACGGTTGCACAGGCTCTGCAACCGTCAGCGCCAATAAGTATAAATTGGCCTTTAAAGGGCAGAATAGTTCAGCAACGGCGCCTGTTGCTTACGGTCGCTAACCACTGTTGATGTTATAGATCTGCGCACGAGGTGTCATGTCGTTAGCTACATTTGGCTACATAGCTACAAGGCTACAGTACAGTAGTCAGACTGCAGGCATTGTGCTGCGAGTGCTAAACTGATGTAGTGTTTGTTTGCTACTTACTAATTCAGTCATTGTAGCTTCATTTATTTACACAGACTAGAAAGAAAGTGTTCGTATTCCACAGAATATTGACAGTTTGGCTCTCGTAAACTACCGGAGAACTGTGCCGCCACGAGAAGAAGGAAGTATCGAGACGACCAATCACAGCGCCTTTTCTCTGCGACCTTCGCAACCGTCTGTCGCGTAGTCAGGATTTTTTTTGAGGCGTGCGACGACGGTTGCAGAGCCTCTGCGCGGGGGGTGTGGTCGCGCACAGACGGTTGCACAGGCTCTGCAACCGTCAGCGCCAATAAGTATACATTGGCCTTTACAGTGACACTGATGTAGCCCACGTTAGAAAGTTGAGGTCGAAACACATTCAAAGAACAAACGTGGCAATACTTAATCCCATGCTTGCCAATTAGCTGTGCTTACGTGAGGCAACATTAGGTTTTGCGTTGCGTTGGGTCAGAATTGCTCATAAAGTGGCCTATCATGGACATGACCAAACTTACCTATCAATATTAAGCCTACCTTATCACATAGCTTTTACGATGAGATGCTATCACAATTTATTTTACCAAGCTAAGCAGTCCCTGTAGGAAGATAGTAATGACAGCAATCTTTACGCACGTGTTCAAGACTATAGACAGCGCTTGTATTTGACCAAACTGCTCGCTGGTTGCGCATGGTGTAGGCTACCAGCATGGTAATCTGACTAATATACAATGGCTTTGGTTCACTATTATTATTGTTGACACATTTTGGTTCCCACGCCAATAATGGGACACACGTTACAATAAAATATCGTTAGGCCTATCTATCTAGGCCTATCTATCTAATTTTGCCATGGCTAACCTTTCCCAGGTGCCACCTGTGGAACAGGTGCTGCATATCCTATTGGGCTTTTTTTGTTAATTTAATCCGATGGCAGTATAGTTAAGATTTTCTGGAGGCTTTTAGCATATTTAAGGTTGTGTAGCTTTTATTAGGTCTATTTAAGATAATGTATTGGTCTCAATGACAGATTACACTGACCCAGTGTGGTGTTGCTCACAGGAGGAATTGTAGTGACTTCAAATGATGAGGAAGAGACCGTATGTCAAGTTCATCCTTTTAATGGAACTGTCACGGGCACACTGAACAATGTGAAGTAGCGCAGTATCAATATATACCATGGATTGATTACACCTCTGCAGTGCCACCTACTGGTGGTGGAGTACATGCACCCAAGCATACTTAAGTAATACTGTAAACACAACATCTCCCCTGTTTCTCATAAGATTACTTTACCCATATGAAACTTAGATTAGATTTCACTGAACCACATTTGTGCATATAATGATCCATTCATTCTTTAACCATAAGTAACCTGTAGAAACACCAGATTAGAAGTGCCAACCTAAAACGGCAACATTAATGTTAACTGCAAGCATGACATTGTAAACTTAATCATCAAGCATCAGAAATAACTCAGGTAAGTATTATCAGCAATAACTCAGGTAATCATTATATCAGTGCATCAGAAATAACTCAGGTAAGTATTTAGTGCATCAGAAGTGTATCACTGAAATAAGGCAGATTAAACTCATACTGAAAACATTCAAAAGGTTTTTTTTTTTCATTGTCAAAATCAACACATTGAACAGTATTAAATTCTTCTTTTCATTGTCTTTTTTTTCATAGGGCAGCGTTCGGCGTGCACCCTGTATGTTTCATTTCTTTTTTTTTTTTTTTTTTCATAGGGCAGCGTTCGGCGTGCACCCTGTTTATTTCATTTGTCACTTCATCACGTAATCCTTCATCCATGAAGGTGAGTGACTTTCTCTGTGCCGTGCCGCAGGTCTAGGAGATGTCTCTGCTGGACTGGCACGGTCGTTGCTCTCGTCACGCCGAGGTGTCTCCCTGTGGAGAGACAGGCGCGCAGCATTCCACCTCTTCCCATCACTCAAGACGAAGGTGCTCGGGCCGGTACGCCTAAGCACTGTGAGGGGTTTGGTGTACCGTCTCTCTCCCTTTCCCACATGGAAAGGCTTGCGGATGCGCACTTTGTCACCAAGGGAAAACTTGGGGACTTTTGCGCCTCTCTTGGAGTCGACGTACAGCTTGCTCCTTTTCTGTCGGCGGATGACTGTAGCTCTGACGCCGTCGTACTCTCTGCTCTCTGTCGGCGGTAGGACGTGTAGCTTTGTCCTCATCGGTCGTCCTCTGAGCAGCTGGAAAGGACTTTTGCCGGTGGTTGCATGATCAGTAGCTCTGTAGTTCTGCAGCATTTCCGTCACTGCAGGCTTCCATGGACGCTGGGCTACCTCTGCTGCCTGGATACAGTCTTTTAAGACACGGTTGAAGCGTTCCACGCACCCGTTTGACTGTGGGTGGTATACGCTCGTTCTGATGTGTTTAATGCCTCTTTCCTTTAGGAAGTCAGCAAAAGCAGAGGACGTGAACTGGGGCCCATTGTCGCTGGTAATTTCGAGGGGGTTGCCTTCACGTGCGAACACGTTGGACAGGAATTTCAGCACTGTTGCAGTAGTTGCATTTGAGGTGAAGGCTACCTCCGGCCACTTGCTGAAGTAATCGATGAAAGTAATGGCGAATCTGCAGTCATAGGCCGCACGCTCGAATGGGCCTACAATGTCAATTGCCACATGCTGGAAAGGGCCGCCAGGAAGGTCAACAGGCTGTAATGGGGCTGGAGCAGCTCTGGCGGTTTTGTCACATGACTGGCAGATCGAGCAGGACAGCAGGACTTGATGGACAAGATCGTCCATGTGTGGCCACCAGTAGAGCTCTCTGAGGCGTTGCTTTGTGCGGACCACGCCTTGATGGCCTTCGTGCGCCAGATGCACGATTCTCTCCTGAAGAGCCTCGGGAACCAGCAGGCGTGTACCTCGTACGATCATCGGAGCCTCAACTGCAAGTTCATGTCGCACTAAGAAGAATGGCTGTAGTTCAGCAGGGAGAGCTTTCTTCACCTTGGGCCACCCTGAGTGAATCACTTGCCGCAGCTGTGTAGGTGGCGGGCCAGAAATCCTATCTTGCAAGTTCGTCGGAGTGATCAGGTGGCAACTTGGTTTTTGCTCATATATATCCATCAGAGTGCATAAATCAATATTCTAAGTGTTGCCATCGTCAAAAGTTGCACATTCATATAAAAAACAAAGGTTGAAATAGCGATTTTTGGTAATGTAGGAATATAATTAAAATTGACCTCTTCAACAAGAAAAGTGTCACCAAATAAATTTGAAGTGATCCACAAGAGCAAAACTTCACATATAAGTGTGTATTATGCCTATCAATATTTCTTTATGGGTGTAATGGCAGTCAGGCATAGCGCCCCATATGGTAGGTAATTGAACTGCTTGAAATGCACTGCAGCTACTGTTTATTCCATATAGGAAAAAGTGGTGAAGTTGATGTGTAGATTCTATTAAACATGGCCTATGAGTGAAATGGCAGTCAAGCATAGCGCCACCATTTGGTAGGCGATTGAACTGCTTGAAATGCACTGCAGCTACTGTTAATTCCATATAGGAAAAAGTGGGGAAGTTTTTTCTTTCTTTATTTTACTAGGGTAAAAACAGTTGATGTGAAAAAAGTTGATGTGTAGATTCTATTAAACATGGCCTACTTTGTGAATGGTTTGTTGATGTCTTGTAAAATAAGGAAATTGTGTGTGGTGACAAACGTACCACAGGTAAACCGTTAATTGTTAATTCAACATTCATTGCCCGACATGAATGATAATTAGCAGATCATGGCTGATTGTAATTATGAACACAAAACACATAATCACAACTTAGTTACTGTCATTTGCCTTTGCATGGCTCTTTCACTCAAGACTGATAGACACAAGGTAGGATACAGTAGGCCTAATTGCCAATTATGGGCCAAAGGTTTTCACAAAATTCTCAACATTTTAAGTAAGACTCTATTATTAGTTGTATTATTATGATTTATAATTATGATAATTATGCAAATATAAAAATATAAATCCAAGGTGGTCACAATTCTTCAACATGGTCACCCTCTCCACTAAAAAAAGGCCTGGAATAGTTCACTTAATGATGCAAGCATGCACTTTGGCACAAACTTTTCATCAGAATCCACTCTGAAAAAAGGTTGCTGGCCTCAGGGAATTCCAAGATGGCCACCTTCCACCAATGACTCATTAGCCTATATTAACTGATTTGCAGTACAATTATTTTAAGAAAAAAAAATCTGTTTGATCACTATCCTATCATACAGTCTGACCAAAAAGATCTGCTATTTTTGCACAATGGCATTTTTAAAGCAAAACAACAAATATTAGAAGTGTAGTCCTATAACAATCTCGAAAAGAGAACACTTTCAATTATTTTCCTATCCCCAGTCAGCTGGATTTTCTAACTAGTCTTGGCCTTATCAGCAGATATATTCCAAAAAACTTTGAACAGCCTCATTTCCCATCCTCTGACAAGTCAAGTGGAGTGTTCTGACTGCTCATTGGTGCTTTGATGCATTGGTGGCTTTTAAATTCCACTGAGGAAATTGGCAAAGGTGTTGTTATCCAAGTTGATAAGTTGTGGGAACCCACAGCTACTTTCTTGTTAACTACACAGCATTTACAGTCCTTCCATTTTGGCCAAGTTGTACAGTAGGTAAGGAAATTGGAATGATTGGCATGATGCTGTGCTGGAAACACAAGACCCTATCTCCGATAGAATTGATTGTGTTTAATATCTTTTACCAAGTGAACTTTGATGATGTTGAGATTTTCCTGAGTAAGTTGGGAGCTGTATATCTTTTGCCGTCTGCATCAGACTTGGTACAACCAAAACTCTCTCTGAATGAGATAGGCCTACATGGTCCTAGGAGGAAGCCAATAGCCACATCTTTTCCCATGCCAAATTAAGGTAAGGCAGATCGCCGAACCACGTCTGTGTAATAATAAAAGAATGTTAATGCATGGTGTGACCTTTTCTTAGTTTTCCCTGCCAAATTATACCAATGGCAATTTTCTCCACTCAAGTCTAGATGTGCAACATTTAAGGCTGATGTGTGGCCAAACCCAGAGCCTTCAATTCATTGTCATCCACAAACTTTATAACACAATTGGACAAGAGAAGGCCTAATACATGCTGTTCTGCCATGCTTTTACATGCTGTGACGTGGTCACAGCCTTCAAAACCAATGATAAAGGAAAGTAGTGGAATGAGAGATTCAGCACTTCAGATGAGTGATGCGAGCCATTAACTATTTTGCAGAAAGGCCATGTGAAGACATCCCTCCAACAGCAGCAGCACTGATACAACACACTACATAATATGCAACAAATCAAGCAGAGTCCCTGTGGGTTTTGAAGCATATGCCAACCAGAACTCAAAGAAATGAGTATAAATATATATAATATATATAAATATTGGCAAAGAATGAACAGGGCAGCCATTGCAAAGAGTAGTAAAAGTTTGCTAAGTGCGGCAGGTGCACATGCCTCAGGCTTGGTCTTACATGCATAGTCTAGTGAAGCTGCAAATGTGAAGTACAGTTCTGCTTAATCCTTTTACTTCAGTCCTGTCAAGATTTTGACATTATATTGTGCAGTTTTAGTATTTGTGAATCATGTTTTTGAATAAGAAATCACAGATCCTTTTCAGACTGTATCATGTATACAGTATTGTTCTTCAGTAATTTGTTGATTTCATTGAAGTAATTGCATATAGTATGTTAGTTAGCACTAGCAATTGTTGGTGGAGAGGATAGCATCTTGAAACGTGTCAAACATCTTGGATTTTCTTGTGAACAATGTCGTTGTTTCAAAGAGTATATTCTAATGAACAAGGGTGCGAAATGGCATGCTAAAATGGTGGCTTCTTTGGATTCTTTTGGTGGCCATCACACTTTTTAAAAGGGTGTATTCTATAGAACATTTGTGCCAAATTCCATGTTTGCATCACTAAGTGAACGATTCTTTGCCTTATAAGTGGAGAGGCTGGCCATATTGAAAATGGTGGCCATCTGGATTTTATCAATGGACAGTGCTCTTCTTTCAAAAGTGGATTGTAGATAACATTTGCAGTATTTCATGCTATCATAATTAAAGCTATTCGTGGCCTCATTATAAGTGCAGAGGGTGGCCATCTTAAAATATGGCCGCCAGCTTGGATTTTCTGCGCGGCCAAGGCCATTTTTTTAAAGAGTGCACACAAATGAACATTTGTGCCAAATCTATACTTGCACTTTTCTGTGCACTTACCGGTATATAAATAAGCAAAAACCGAAGTAGCGCCCCCTGTGGTGGCCAAGGGAGCAGGTTTATGCCCTGGCAACAGACAGATTTGGATTCAGCACCCCCAAATTGACCAAGTACACATATTTTTAAGTTGCCACTAAGAGGTCACAACAAAACTCATTTTCCAGATGAGCTATGATTTCATATCATATTTAGATGAGCAATGATTTCATATCATATTTAGGTATTTTCTTCCATCTTGAGTCTAGTTTGTAATGTATATGTATGTTGTTCTATAATTCAACCAATTAGCTGTCATGTTTAGAGAAAAACATGGCTTGAAGTAAAAAAACGGTCCAAAACCAGCATTTTAAGTCTGTTTGAACTAGCCCCCTGCACCCCCACCCCCCCCCCCCCACCCCATCCCGCCCACACACACACACACACACCAAGTCTTCAGTTTCATAGAAAATGTTGTTACAAAGCAATCTGTAAAATGTTATAACTGAACAGGAAAGAAAAAACTTTAAAACTCTGTTTCTACCCATGAATAAGCAAAAATGAATATAGCGCCCCTTGTGGTGGCCAAACGTGCAGGCTGACGCCGTGGCAACAGGCAGATTTGGATTCAGCACCCCCAAATTGATCAAGAAAACATGTTTTTAAGTTGCCACTAAACGGTCACAACGAAACTCATTTTCTAGATGAGCTATGATTCTTGGCCCGCTGCCTAGTGTAAGTATGGGGCAATTTTCACATTCAGCTTTGAAGTCTGCAAGCGGCAGTGCATTGTGAATCGTGATCTCAGCTATCTCTGTGCTCAGGTCTCCGTCAGCTTCCGCAGCAGTGTTGGAATCAGTGAGGGGAAGACGGGACAGGCAGTCTGCCATGACGTTTTCGCTCCCTGGCTTATACTGTATGTCGTACTGGTAGCACATCAGCTTAGCAGACCATCTTGCGATCCTCATGCCGGCTCTGTTCATGCCTTTGGTGTTGAGGAGAGTGGTCAGCGCTTGGTGATCTGTTCGAAGAGTGAATCTGTGTCCCCACACATACGTGCGCCATCTTTCCACAGCCCACACGCAGGTGAGGGCTTCCTTTTCTGTAGTGGAGTACTTCCTCTCGGCTACAGATAGTGTGCGTGAGGCGAAGGCCACTATGCGTTCTTGGTTGCCAGAGTGTAGCTGAGTCAGTACGCCCCCCAGGCCATAATCAGAGGCGTCTGTGGTAATGAAGGTAGGTAGCTTCGGGTCAAAGACAGCCAGGACAGGGCTCTCTAACAGCATCGCTTTCAGCTTGGTGAAACTTTTCTCTGCGTCACTGTCCCACTGTAGGTCAGACTGTGGACTTGAGAGCAGCTGACGCAGTGGCTCGACTAGTGTTGCATAGTTTGGCAGGAATTTGCTGAACCATGATGTTAACCCCAGGAAGGAATGCAGGGCAGGCATGTCTTTTGGGGCAGGTGCATCGGCAATGGCAGTAAGATGCTCAGCACTTGGGCGTAGGCCCTCCTGGGAAATGACGTGTCCCAGAAAGGGAATGCTTGTCTGGCCAAATGAGCTTTTGTCGTAGTTAATCTGAAGGTTTGCATCTTTCAGGCGCTGCAGAACTGCCTGCAAGTGCTCATCATGTTGCTCTTTGGACTCTCCACTGACTATTATATCATCTAAATAGTTCTGAACTCCAGGCAGGCCTTTTAGAATTGTTTGCATCATTTTCTGGAATGCAGATGGAGCGGACGCTAGTCCTAATGGAACTCGTGTGAATCGGTAGAGGCCATCGTGTGTAATGAAGGCAGTGAGGTTGCGACTCTCAGTGTGCAGTGGTAACTGATGGTAAGCTGAGCTCAATTCAATCTGACTGTAGTGTGTGGCGCCTGCTAGTGATGAGAACAAATCCTCCATATGAGGAAGTGGATAACAGTCCATGATCACACTTTTGTTGGGCTCACGGAGGTCAACGCAGAGCCGTATTCCACCTGAGCGCTTTCGTGCAACCACAAGAGGACTCACCCATTCAGATGCATCCACACGCTCGATGATGCCGGCCTGAAGTAAGCGATTCAGCTCTGCCGACACCTCCTCTCGTATGCTCAGCGGCAACCTTCTCAGCTTCTGACGAACTGGCTGCACCGTGCTGTTCACCTGGACCTTGTGAATGAAACCTTTCACACAACCGAGCTGCTGGGGTGAAGTAGAATCAATGTTATTCACAGTGACATTTTGAGCATGCTGCCTAGCAGTGTTCACCTTGCCTCCCATGATGTTCACATTAGCCTTGGTCTCATTAGCCGCGCTTCAGCGGCCCGGGGCCGCCCGGGGCTCAGGAGAGTGGCCGGCTCGGAGCTGCCGGCCCCGGGCCATTTTTTGCCTGATCGGACTCATAGCCGACCCCAGGCACATTCAGGTACACGCCTTGTTTGTGAAACGTCAGTCGGGCACAGCCCACTTTCGCCCCAAATCACAGAAGGACAACAACAGAACAACGACAAAGAAGGAGAAGAAAACGGAGCAAACTCTGCTGGAGCAGGTCGCCGTTTGGCTCGTAGCCTACGGACAAAGACGACAAGAACTGCAAAGAAAATGGCTTGCCTTTCAAGAACAGTTTTATTACATGGCAAAGTTGTCGATTCAGAAGCTGTATGGGACGCAGCGCATGTTAAGAAGACAAAGACGCATGAAAATACGAGCAGCTCGACAACTGAGAGAGCGAACAGAAGGAGACGTGCGAACATGCCCAGTTAATCCCCCCAATAGCGCACAGAAGCATGAGCCCCGGACATAGCGAGACATGAATGTGCAGGTAATTGAATAAGTTACCATGTGAAAGGAGACCAAATCCCGGAGACATAGCACCTTCATCAGTTGCTATAGAAAATTATGAGCCCCGGACATAGCGACACACCCCCTCGTTGCGGCGTGCCACCTGTCTATTCATGGTGAATGTGCAGGTAATTGAATAAGTTACCATGTGAAAAGAGACCAAATCCCGGAGACATAGCATCTTCATCAGCTGCTATAGAAAATGATGAGCCAGGGGAATAGCGACTATTTATTAAAGTAGCCACGGAAGTAGCGTAGCCTACAAGTCGTTCAATCTGCATAACATCGGTGTGTGTCCTGCAGGGAATTCTAAGTGTGCGCACTATGGCACATGTCTGCAAAACGTATGCCTATGGTTTAGTATGTCTGCAAAACATGAGACACTAGGGCAGCAGAGTGAGGATGATTTTAAATAGGCCTAAGTCAATAACAGCTGTGCTTTACTGTGTAATAATGTGGCTGCATGGGGGACTTATCGCTAAATTCTGGGCAAATTATTAGTTTGGGGTGTTTGGCTTTCTTATGGCATAATTTCATAAGATGCAACTTTGGCACTTCTGTTTGTGTTTTTAAAGTTATTTAGCCAACATAACTTTTTTGTTGTTATCAGGGCATCATGGGCACCACTACACTTAAACTTGGGATGTCATAGCTAAGTCATGTCGGCTTTTTTCTGCTTTTAGCCGCCAACTCTTGTGCCATTATCGTGATTTGGCATGCTTTCCACTGGACACCAATAAAAAGTGTCTCACAAATACTCACACATGACATTTATGTCGGCTTATTTAGCTTTTGCGCTATTATCGCCGAAGGTCTGGTAGGCTATATCGCACGTGGGCTATATCGCCCGAGGTTGACCCCGCCTCCGAGCCTCGGCGGTGCTTGCTGGCCCATCGAATTCGACGGGCCAGGGAAAGCGGCCCTTAGCCCCACAACCTGGCCCGGCGGCCATCTTTAGCACCTAGCCCCCTTTTGATGAGATCACCGTCAGCCCCCTTTTGTCCGGGCCAGCCCGGGGCTGGCCCTGCAGTGAGACTAAGGCTATTGAGTGCTTTGATCAGGTCAAGCCCCATCAGTGGCGATCCAGCTTTCACGATGTAGAAGTGAGTGGAGACTTTGTTGTCATCTGCAATGTAAACTGTAGCAGGTAAGCAGCCAAGTACATTCAATTCACCTTTTGCATAAGTGACTAATCTGATTTTTGGTTCACAGAGTGAGCAATCTGCAAAGTAGCTTTTGTACATGGACTCAGGCAGGATAGACACAGAAGCGCCAGTGTCAACAATGAGTTTGAGGGAGTGAGAGTTTCCCTGTGGTGCTTCGACATTCACTGCACATGTTAGCTTTTCTTCTGCCGCAGCCGCGGGCTTATTATCCACGCACAGCACCTCGAGCTCAGGCACCGTAACTTCTCTGACTTCACTCACTGATGATTTGCATACTTTAGCAAAATGTCCCTTTTTGCCGCATTTATTGCATTTCACGGACACCGCTGGACAATTCTTGTCATTCGCTACGTGTTTGTTGGACCCGCATCTGTAACACTTGCGATCGGAACTCGCAGAATGGCGGTCTGTAGCTGAGGGTTTAGCTGGGCGCGCTCCCTTTTTCCCTCGAAACTGTGCACTGGTAGCCCTGATAGCTTGCACGGATGCCGTTGGCGGGTTTTTAGCTGAAGACAATAGCGTTGAATTTTTAACGGCTTCTTCGATTTGGCACGCAAGTGTCTGTGCCTTGTCTAAATTCAGATCATCCTCCATCAGTAATTTGTCTTTTACGGCACTCAGGTAAGCACAAGAGATTAGCTGATCGCGAATCATTTCCCCTTCCATAGCTCCGAATTGGCATTGTGAAGCTAGGGATCTCAAAGCAGCTACATACTGGCTAGCAGTTTCATCAGCTCGTTGCAACCGATGCCTGAACTTGTGCCTCCATGCAATCACTTTCACTTTCGGTACGAAATGCTTTTCTAGAGCAGCCATGGCTTGATCAAAAGTCGTACCTTGATCTGGTAAGTCGTAGAAAATGCGTTGTCCCTCCGGACCTAGGCATTGTAGCAGTACTGCACGCTTTCGTACGTCTGGCCATGTGTTTCCAGTAGCATGAATTGCTAGCATATAATTATCGAAGATTTTCCTCCATGTAGCCAACGTAATCGGTGGCTCACCCACTTGTGGAAGGAAAAGTGGTGGACTCGGTACCAATGTGCTCATCCTCGTCGCCAATTTGTGGTGTTGCTCACAGGAGGAATTGTAGTGACTTCAAATGATGAGGAAGAGACCGTATGTCAAGTTCATCCTTTTAATGGAACTGTCACGGGCACACTGAACAATGTGAAGTAGCGCAGTATCAATATATACCATGGATTGATTACACCTCTGCAGTGCCACCTACTGGTGGTGGAGTACATGCACCCAAGCATACTTAAGTAATACTGTAAACACAACACCCAGGCCAAGTGACCGCAAGAACCAAGGGGGTCCTAAAGCTCATCATCCACGCTACAGTTTCAATATCACTTTTAAAACATAGTGCATATCATTATTCATCCCTGGAAAGTGAAAAACAGGTAGGCTACCTGGTAAAAGTGGGTAATGTATTACATGCAGCCCTGGAATAGTCTGGCAGCAATAGTGCAGTTTTACTGCAGTATGCAATATTTTAGAAACACAACTCCATACTATACAAAAATATTTCACTTAACTCTAGTGCATATTTGAATTGTATTGCAGTGCTGACAGATCTACACCTGGTATTTTACAGTAAATTACATAACATTAGGCCTACACTTACCATATGGTTTTCATCCAAAGGGACTTACAGTACAAGGTATTGGTACAGGGTATTGGCTACAGTCCCTGGAGAAGTAAGAGGTTAGGTTCCTTGCACAAGGGCATCATAGCCAGGGAGTGAGACACTGAGTGGTAGGGTGGGTTTCAAACCTATAACAATCTGCTTTGAAGTCTCCTTAACCACTTGGCCAGGGGTGGAGAAACTTTTGCATCTGTACTATGAACACAAATCAGGATTTCCCCCTGCACTTAATGCCTATATTGAAGGCGGCCACCTTCACAACAGACCCCACCTTCACTATGTCCCCTGAAAATGCAACTTAATTGTATTGCAAATGTAATTCCTAAGAATACTTTACAAAATATGTCATATTTCATGTGAAGCTGCATAACATTAAAAGTATATCGGGCCCGGATAAGATGATTACGGCCCTTGGGACATAGGTTCTCCACCACACTGGGCCATGGGCCATGGCTAAAAAAATCGACATTTTTGTGCTCCATTCTGGTATTGTGTTAAAATTTGACTTTTTTCCCCTCATTTTCTTAGGGAACAAGCCCCTGAACCCCTAATAACCAAGGGTTTCTAATATCTAGGTTAAACTCTATCTAACTACGGGTATTGTATAAATACATACAATATATACATATATATATATATAGGCCTACAGTGGCCTGAAATCTCCAAATACCAATTAATATTCTTTAAATAGTGTTGTTACATTTGTATTAGTTGTATTGTATTAGTAATCTATGAGTTTTGTTCAGAAATCATTGTTAATTTCTATGTTTTGGTAGATAGAACCCTATAATTCTAAAAACATTTTGCGGTAAGGTTCTATCTACATTCTACCTGTTTAAAAAACACCACTTCCAAATGTTCAATGATTTAAATATTTCAGATTTAGAGTTAAGGTGTCTTTAAGTCTAGTGTATCAAATTAACATTTTCCATATGCCAATTATGATCTACAGAGTGCCCCAATTATACAGTGCTAAATCGCATCTTACAGCAATACATACAGTGGCCTGCAATCTCCAAATACCACTTAATTTTCTTTAAACAGTGTTGTTACAACTATTTTATTAGTAATCTATGAGTTTTGTTCAGAAATTATTGTTAATTTTGATGTTTTGGTAGATAGAACCTTATAATCCTAAAAACATTTTGCGATTTCAGTGTAATAAGGTTCTATCTACATTTTACCTGTTTTAAAAAACACCACTTCCAAATGTTTGATGATTTTAATATTTCAGATTTAGAGTTCATTGAAGGTGTCTTTAAGTCTAGTGTATCAAACAAACCTATTCCATATGCCACTTCTGATCTACAGAGTGCAAAATCTTTAAACCTCAATATCTCAGAACTGGTCAAAAGTCAGATAGAACCCTATAATCCTAAGGCGACGAACTGTCTTTCTTGGGGGGGGAAACCTCCAGGTGAGGCCAGGTCAATAACAATCATCTAGGCAGGTGTCCAATGCTTCTTTGGTCTAATGAGGCTAAGCAGTTTCCACAGTTTCACATAGTGGTGGGGCATCAAGTTTAGTCTGTTATTCAGCCTCAGACACAGGGAGTCTGGGTCTGAATCTGGATTGCTGGGTCTTCCAACAACATGGTAACCCAAAGCATACACTCGCCTCCAAAAGAGTTGTCGCCTATCCATCTGTTTGGAATAACAGCTAATAACCTGACTTTCAATTAATCACTTGGCTTCAGAAGTCACTCATATGAAAGCTACAACCCTCCCGAATGAAAATGTATGTACAAAAATAAATTTCATGCACCAACGAAAGATTCACCCTTTATTGAACACAGACAGGCAGATTTTCACAAGACAAAAGTTTTGTTGCCTATCGAACATAATGTGAAAATGAGCAGATAAGTCACTTCAAAACACTTCAAATACGCAGATTGGGTGTCCTACTTAATCACTGAATCACTCTCACCTCTCCAGAAAATCAACTTTGGCCTTAGGTGTATGTTTAGGGTCATTGTAATCATGGAAAGCAACACAATGAAAATCAATGGAGTTCAATGACAGATGGTGACATATTCGCTATTCGTAGAGCAATACATGTTTAACGTCATGATGTAATCAATGATAAAAGCCCTCAAACACCTGCAGCATGCATGCAGCTCCTCATAAGAGCTGTATCTGTACCATGTTTCACGTTATGCAACATTTCTCTTTTTTCATATTCTTCATCTCCAACACCATATAGTTTAGATGCTATCAGTTCTAAAATGGTTGATCTTGGGATCTTGACTTCAGAGTATGAGTCCCATTAGCCTTCATTTTTGTCAGAATTAGGCCTGACATACTCTTGGCTGGCTTTTTTGAGACAGGACAGTGGGAGAGACTTCTTTGGTGTTAAAGGTGAAGAATTTGGAATAAATACATGGTGCCTAAAGTCAAACATGGGAGGGATACAGCTCTTTTTTTTCACATTATGTTCGATAGGCGACAAAACTTTTGTCTTGTGAAAATCTGCCCTGTCTGTGGTCATTAAAGGGTCAATCTTTCTTTGGTGCATGAAATTTATTTTTGTACATTAATTTTCATTCGAGAGGGTTGTAGCTTTCATATGAGTGTCTTCTGAAGCCAAGTGATTAATTGAAAGTCAGGTTATTAGCTGTTATTCCAAACAGATGGGTAGGCGACAACTCTTTTGGAGGCGAGTGTACATTTAGATTAGTTCAGAGGTTCTTCAAGGACACTAAAACCATGATATTGGAATCACCCGCTCATAGTCCAGTCCTCAATCCCACTGAGAGTCTGTGGTTAATGTGTATGCTCAGCATCCATGTAATTTGGACCAGCTAGAACACTTTGCAGTGAAGAAATTGGCCAAAATCCCTAGTGGGGCATGTGCCAACCTAGGTAGCAACTTATCAGAGCCTGTTGTCAGTTTTGGTTCATAAATGGCGCCATATTGACTATTAATGATCAGGAGGCTAATAATTTTGTCCTTGTCATTTTTGCCCTTTTTTGTTTAAAGTCATCGTAACAATAGAAAAATCCAAATTCAACTCATTGAACATTATCTCCATCAGTGTATTTGTTTCCAGAATAACAGAAACAGTTAATAATGGTCATTCTTACTGAGAAATCAAGAGAAATGTCTAATTTCAGGAGGGGGGCTATTCATATCGTCCTCAACTGTATTTGGGATGAATTAGAGAAGAGACTGAGCCAGACCTTCATGACCAACATCAGTGTGTAACCTCACTAATGCGATTTTGGAAGAATGGTCACTATTCCTATGAACACACTGGTCAACCTTGTGGGCAGCCTTCACAGGTGAGTTGAAGCTGTAATAGGGCCTACTTGCAAAAGTACCCCCTTGAAAAGTACATGATTCATCTCAAGGGGCCATCCTTAATAAATCTGAAGCCGAAAAGGTGTACCTATATCATATTGAACCCTATGTGTTAGGAATGGGATGTCACTAAGTTCATGCTTTGGTAATAGTGTACTTCAGATGGAAGTAATGCATAGACCAAATGTGATATTTATGGTGAAATGGTGACCCCTTCTGGTAGCCTTACATGCCAAGACTGACTCAGCAGTTCACAATGATATCTAATAACGTTCCACACAGGGTGCGATTTGTCAGAAAACCAGAAGGGGGGGATATGCTTCAGATTGTAATCAATATCAATGGAATTACATTGAACTGTGATAAAATCATGTAGAAAAAGTGGCAATATCAAGACCAGAAGGGGGGACAATCCCCCCCCCCCCCCATCCCCCCCTACAAATCGCACCCTGGTTCCACATCAAAATGATGTTGACCTGGACATGCAATGTTTTTTATTGTGCATTTCTGCGCCACACAAGATGAACTCAGTATGTTGGATTCTAATGTTCAGTCACGACACAGAAACAAGTCTGCCATTACAATATGCAAGATGTCAGGTCACCTGCAGTTGTTGGTGTGCAGGTCTGTCCCACCCACCTCATCCCTTCATAGCAGATTTTTTTTCACATCAACCTGAGCTTGAGCTAAGGATGTCTGACAGTGCCAAATGTGAAAAGAAGGAAGGAGCAAGGTTGCACTGAGATTTAGGGAAAAAATATTAGAAGCTTTGAATTACATGGCAGATCTATTTAAAGGACCACTCTAATAGAAAACTATAAGTTTACATGGTTACAAACGTGTTTTCATGTGTCCAGAAACAGAACTCTAATGTACATGGGCCTATGCGTTGTGACCATAGTCTTGATCAGGGTATAGGCAAAGAAAGTAGCTCAAAATTTAAATGGCACCCATTGTCACCCACCATCAAAACATTGCAATGTTGTTTTCTATTCACTTAAGTATTTGTATTTGTGCGAGAGGTTATGCAAAAACGGCTTAAGTTATTACAAGTTTCGCAATGTGAAAGAAACGTATAGGCTTTTTCCCCTAACGTTTTTTCCTAAATCTCAGAGTGCCTCTTCCCTTCCATTCTTTTTTGGATTTTAACTTAACCCATAACACAGTATGCAAAGTCTCCTGAGCGCTCTAAGCCCCTTTGTGTAGTCCAAAATGTACTTTCTGTAGGAAAGATCTTGCGCGCTCAGCTGAAACATCTCAACTCGTAGCAGTTTACAGCTGCTCTCATGGCTGGTCATATTTCTCCTCAATTTTGGCAATAATTTGGAAAAGAATAAGAGTTAACAAAGTCACACTAAAAATAACAAAAACATGCATCAGACCCGGCCTTAAATGATTTTTAGTTTTATTTATCATTATGTACTTTTTTCCATATATGTCAGGAAAACATTACAGAACAATGAGCTGCTTTGTCCTGATTGATGAGGGCATGAACGAGTTTACAGACTGGCGCTTCGTGATGTCAGCGGCGCCGTGGCCAAGGCAGAGGTGCGTGGGATGGTGATGATGGAGTCCTTGTTGAAGTCATGAGACACAATGAGACTGAGGAAGAGTTTGGGTGCTCACACGAGAGCAGCGACACAGGAGGTCAGACTTTCAACAAGGCACTAGAAATACCCAGACCAAGAAAAACCGAAAAAATACCAAAGAAACCAAAAATATAAACCAAAACAAAAACAAGAAAAGAAAAACAATAAATCAGAACCAGTGCTCGCTTTAGTTAGAATGTTTATTACAATACATACAATTCACATTTGACCTTGTGACCCCTGCCTGTCTGTCTTTCTCTGTTCTGACCCTGACGATGAGGAAGGGTGGGGTGGGCCACGTAATGTCCAGTCCTTGCCTGTGTGAGCCCCCCTCACGTCCAGCATCCTCAGCAGCACAACTCTCCCCGCTCTCTCCCAGCCACCCACATACACTTCCCTCTCCATCTGAACGTACAGGGTGCAAATGAAAAATGTGCAGCAATAATTTATGGATACAACATATCTGATATACTAATAATCACTGCAACTTTTTTTTTTTTTTTGAAATAAAGCGGCTCTCTCTTTTTCAAATTCCATTACTACTTCAGCAACTGTACAAAGGAATGGTCTTTTTGTTTGATGTGAGGGCACGTCCTGTTCTTGACAGAACGTGTTGCACTCATTTTCTTTTTAAAGTACAGCTTTTAAAAACAGACGGACAGACGGGCAACAGAAATACACAAGAAAAAGAGAGTCTGGATGGAAAGTAAAAAAAAAAAAAGAAAAACCCAGAAACAACGGGAAAAAAAAAGAAATTCAGTTGGGAGAGAAGCAAGAGTTCCAGCAACTAACCACCACATGTCCACGCTTGGAGAACAAAGCATTACTGATTGGTGGTTTTGCGTGCTGGGTTG
Organism: Engraulis encrasicolus; assembly: GCF_034702125.1. Classification (NCBI taxonomy): domain Eukaryota; kingdom Metazoa; phylum Chordata; class Actinopteri; order Clupeiformes; family Engraulidae; genus Engraulis; species Engraulis encrasicolus. The sequence continues at coordinate 30,236,930 of NC_085865.1, read as the reverse complement.
TTTGGGCCCCCAGGGTGGGACCATTCTGTTGCACTGCGGCACCGATGGTCCTTGCCCTCTCACTTGCCCAACTGTGCGCCCTCTCGCCAACTAGCCCCCCTCCTCAATCCTCTTTGCCCCTCAGCCTGCCCCCCTGCCCCTCGTTTTCTTTTTCCTCCCATCATACTGACAGGCATTGGTGATTGCAGTACTGGAGCGAGGTCACCAGGGGGCAGTATCGGAGCATCACTGGAGGCTTTGCGTCCGGCCAAACAGACGGCTAGTTGGACAGACAGGGGAGGCCCCCACCCCTCATAACCAGACCGCCAGTAGACAAAGAGAGGATACAGGAGACTACACTGCTAACCAGGTACGTTTCAGCATTACAGTCCATACAATGAGTAAACAGTCATTAGACTCGAGTGCGCGTTTGTTGATGTCTGTCCATGTAGGGAAGTATGTATTTATGAAACGGGAGAAGTAGCGGGAAAAACTGCAGACGTGTGTATGCAGCCTGTGAGGAAGCGGGTATCATCCAGCGCGGAGTGGACACATGACTGTGCCTCATCTGTTTTCGTGTGTGTGTGGGGGGTATGTTCATTAAGTGTTGAGGGCAAAAAGGTGACGGTAGGGGGTTGGGTAATGATTTTTTTGGGGGGGTTAGGTGTTCAGTGACACTCCCATTCTGGATCTTCCCCATCATATCCATGCAGGTCCGTGGTGCGTGCTCAGGGCAAAAAAAAAATGGTTCGCCGCTCAGTCTACCACAAAGAAGGGGGAGAGGGAAACAGCCGACTGGCGTCCCCTCCGACTCCTCTAGAGCAGGGGGAAGGTTCCGGACGTTAGCCGGCTGACAGTGGGGGCCCAGTTGATGTCGGTTCCATTGTTTGGATGTTGAAAGCTTTTTTAATTTTTTTATTCCTCCTCTTTCGTATGTGTGTTTTTTTTTCTTGTCTGATAGGCATGGCTTTCCATGGCTTCTACAAAACCTATTTACAAACATGGAAATAACATCTACTGGAAATCTACACGCCCAAAAGGCAGAGAGGAGAGGCATGGGGCATTCCTGTTTCAAACACCCGAGACTCACATCCACCCACAGCAAACACACACACGCACACGCGCACACACACACAGGCGCACACACATACACACATTCTCCCTCTTGGTCCAGAAGTGGATGCAGTTCTGTTTATGGGCATACTGGAGCCCAAATATAGCACAACCATGGCTCTCCAGGGTTCTGAATGTGTGCAACATGTTGATAAACCACACAAAACATCGAACACACATGCAAGCCAACTCTCTCTCACACACACACACACACGTGTACACACTCACTGACGCACACGCACGCAGGCCACATGCACTCACACACGCATGTTCTTTAACCCCTCTCTCCTCTCCACTCCTTTTTCAGATCCCCAACGCTCTGGCACACTCAACTTCTCACATCATGAAGGAATTCTGATTCTTCAGCTTTTCAAGTTCCTTAATTTGCTGTCTCAAGAACAGTATCCTAGAGAGAGGAAGAGACAGAGAGAGGGACAGTTAAAAAAGTAATAACTACAACGGCCTGTTAATTCATTCATAAAAGTGAACATTTAACATTTACAGTACGTGGACGGGGTGGTTAAGCTACATTCACAAACGCTACTTGCTTCTCACTCACCTACTCACCACTGGCTCATAGAACATTTGCTAAACGTTCCTGCAGGTTTGACTGCCACGGCAAAAGCGAGAAGCTAACTAATAGTTCGAACTGTGCATTCCAATTGGTTTCTCGCCTCGCTGAAAGTTAAAATGTTTTTATCTCGGCATCTGAGCGCATCACATCACTTGTACTCTACTCACCAAAACACAAAGACATTCTATTGACTTCACTCGCCGAGCTAGTAACTAGTAGCGATGTGTGTGTGAATGTGGCTTTAAAGTCACACACAATGAAACCATGCAACCTTCTGCTTTTTGATTTTGTTTCTATTCCTCATACTGAATTACAGCTTTTAAGGCTGACGACTACTGGGCTAGAGTAAGCAGTGGATAACAAGAGAGTGCAGCATAGTCACTTAACACTGCACTAACACAGCAGCAGTAATCTCTGTTCATTCATTACAATCCAGTGGCAGACATTCCAAATAACCTGCTTTTAACAGGCCAATTCAACTAGTACAGGAATGTCAAACTCGGGGCCTAGGAGCCAAACTTTTACTTGTCCCATGAGGTCATTTCAAATGTGTATTACAGTTGGCACCATCAATATTTAGTGTAGGACTTCAACATGAAATTTGGTGTCATGGATTTTGAGTGGGCCCAGGCCAGTGCAACATCTCACAATCTGAATTTAAATTTAAGCATTAAGTGCGTGTATTCACAATTTCAGTCCATTTTTTAAGGCTCTCCACTTTGAAATTGATTGAGAGACAAAATCAAAATCTGGAACAGTTTGACACCCCTGAACTAGTTGATTGTTCAACCAGGTGAATCACCTGGACTGATAAAACCAGATCATCAGGAATACGTGGCACTGGATTGTACATAATGAATCCAGATTGCCCGTCACTGTTTAGCAGTGGTATAAGAAAGGACGCACGACCATGGTTACAGGAAAGTCTTGATGAGTAGAGGTTCATTTCATTAATCAGCCAAGCACTCACATTCAAGAAATCTTTACCAGTTTATTAAAAGTCTGAGTGTGATGACTCTGAAGCGAAGCCTCACCTCAATCACTACACTAATCAGGGGTGCCTAGAGCTTATGAAAAGCAGACTACAGGAAGCAGTGCGTAAAACAATGGTGTTTGATCCCCAGAGCGAAGTGGGTCGGCTCACCTTTGCTCACGCAGCGTGGCCTGGATCTCACAAACTCGCACAAGGGAGCGCAGGTTCTTCAGCTCCGTGCAGTTCTCCGACATGTAGATGCTGCCCATGGTGTGGGCCTCCTCGCGTAGCCGAGACGCCTGCACAAGCACACAGAGGAGGAGGGAGGAGATAAGGGAGTCAGTGGCTGGCTGTGGGAGAGCAACTGTGTGCGTGTGTGTTTGTGTGTATGTCTGTAAGCATAACTGAGACATTGTGTCTGTATGCTTGTGTATGGACCTGCATGTGTGTATGTACCCGTGGCTTTGGCTCCAGTTAAAACTGAGGGACAAAAACTAAAGCAACTGGGGGAGAGAGAGAGTGGGCCAGTTTGAAGTCCCTTGTACAAACAAATTGAGCTTTTGTAGAGAGCCAGCATGCCTACTGTGCCACATTTGCAAGTGAAAGCAGGCAGCCTCCATCAAAAAGCAGACAGTCTCCATCAACAACAGACAGCCAGGCCCAACATCAGGGAGACACAGTAAAGGGTGGGGGGGAACTGGGTAGACAACTGACTCTGCTGGGGTGTGATATTGGATTAATAGCTCTGATGCGTCTCATGGGTAAAAATAAATAACTAGGCTACTTTTGTCAGCACAGATTCAACGTCATTCAGACATTCATGTTTGGCTTTTATATTTGACAAGTAGGACACAAATTGCTTTGCCAATAGATGCAGCACCACCATAATGGGGCTAAGTTTGAATTCTCAGTTCAGCGATGCAGACCCTTCCCTGAGAACCACAAAACTCAAGTCACCTAAGGCAGATAGCACCAACCAACCCTGACAACTAAGTAATAAGTGTCAAACCAAATTCCTCCTTACGAAATAACACATTTTTCAGACCTCAAAAAGGCAAAGAAATTAACCAAATAAACTACCAAATACCAATACTACTTTAATTTGATTTTCAGAATTTCTAGATGGACATGAAGCTATCCAGAGACTTGAGGTACTTCAGTCTCTTCACATGCTCCAACAGCCAAAAAAATAGAATTAGAATTTATCTAATCCATGCATGCCAATCTAACAGCATGGAAGTCATGCTCTGTACCTTTGAAATACTATTTATCTATGTGCTCCGCCAAAGACAGAAACGCCTAATAATTGCTTTAATATGACCTCCAGACTTGATGGGCATTGCAATCTGGAGGCTTGAGGTACTTCCCAGTTTCTCCACATACTCCAACAGCCAAAACATTAGAATAAAAGCACATTTATCCGTGTACAAGAACGTACACAATTTGGAAATTAAAGATCAATAAAGTTGAGGTACTTGCCTGTTTCTCCACGTGCTCTGCTGGCCATCCCTGCACGTGCTTGATGAGGTTCTCATCAAAGTGCGACGCCAGAGAGGGCGTGAAGCAGCCCGGCCTTCCTGTGGGGTCCACCTGGGCCTGCCCACCGCCTGCTGCGGCCCCACCCACTCTACTGTTGCTGCCATTGTTATTGGTGCTGCTGTTGCTCGCGGCGACATGGTTGGGCCCTGGTGAGGGGCTTCTTTGACTGCTGTGGAGTGAGATAAAAAAAAAAAAAAGATTAGTTATTGTATGAAAGGCGGTATAGCGGCCATATGCCTTTGGTTATGCGTTTTTGTAGCAACTTTTATTTTGACGTTCGCCGTGGTGTGTCACGTGACTCTAGGTTGTCGATTAGATTTGTGTTAATGCACCTGGGCACCGGTAGACTGTCAGGGAGAGGAGCTAGGAATGGGAGAGCACAACTTTTGTTGACCGCTTCATTGCAAAAACTGAAATATTGCTCTGTAACGCACAACAGCACTTTACCCTTGTTCCAGTGTCCTACTGCACGGTGGCGGGTTCTAGGATTCATTCACTTTGATGTATTGTAACTGTTGGTCGAATAAAGGACTTACAACGATGAGAAAATGTTTGCAATGTCAACTCTGTGACTCCCTCACTAGTGTCTCGTGGCAGACTGCTTGTAGCCACCACAGCCGGCGTCACACGTACACAGAAACAAGTCAGGCCTATGATGAACAGGAGTTTATGGTGGTTATAGAATGTGAACATTTTCTGCGTTAATACTCGCTGTTGCGTCACGCAGCACAACATGGGCAACACTACTGGTAACACTCGTCGCTTCACTTCCTTGTTAGCTGCTTTCAGAGTTAAGCTTTTTTTTAGCCATGCGCTGCCTTCTAGTGACTCACTGAAACCTGTGCAACTTTTTGCTCTTTTTCAGTTACTTAGTCTGTAGTCATTTTGGACTTACAATGGTAAGAAAACGTAAAGTATATTAAGTGCTATTCAGTGCGGTCTCGATTTTCTTTTTCAACTACTCATGTATACATAATACCAGGGGTCCTCAAGTAAAAAGTCACAGAGGTCCATTATTTCCAAATCTTCCCAGTAAAAGGTCTAGAGGGGTATAAATAATGCAGCACGCAGCACGCGCACACACACACACAGTAGATCTCCCGTTCTGTTTCAATATGCACCAGGCCCCTATGTCATCGCACAAGACTGCTGCATTGTAGGCCTAACATTTGTCAATACAGTACTCCACAATGCACTCTAAGTCTCCTGTGTCTGAAAGGCTCACATTGCAAGACTTTCGATATTTCATTCAAAGCAAAATAGGACATCAGCTGAGAAGCATTAATGCAGGAATTAGTGATGAGTTGGTGGAATTGGAGTTAGTGATTTCATTATAGGGCCGGGCAATATGGAGCAAACATCTTGATATTTCTGCATCTCTTCTACATTTTTTATTCCCCTAAAAAGTTTTAGTAGGCAACAGACATCAAGCCATGCTATGGTAACCTACGGACAGAATGGCTATCTCGGAATTTTCAGTGCAGCTTGCCAAGCTGATCGAAATGCATACCTGGTGAGAGCTAGGTTGCTTTCCCAGCTATCCTATCTCCAAAATACGGCACTGCATCTCGCCCCAAACCCCATGGTTTAAGAAACATTGGCCCTAGTTTGTCAAAGCAGCGTACGACGAGAATCATACGTACGTCGTGCGTACGTTCATTTTCTACAACCAGTTGGCATTTATCAAATCGCATCGTAAGCGCAGGAAAGATGAAATCGTACGACTGCTCTCAGACGGTGTACGCCATTTTCAAGTTGGACTTGCTATGACTATGATCACCAACTTGAGCAGCAGTTGTAGCGCAACAACTCATCATAAATATATGGCCTACATAATTTAAATGTTTTTACATTGTATATTTTGGCTATAAGCCAACTTCTACCCGTTTGAATTGATGCACCATACCTTGGAGCACTGCATTAATTTGGCATAGGTCAACAACTGCAAGAGACTTCTAATTTGTGATTTGACGTGATGTGTGAATAATTGTGCAATATACAGCCGCGTATTGGAATGTGCCTTCAGTCGTGGGATCAATGGACCGACGTCCCTTCTCTTGAACAGCTGGGAGTTCAGGTGCACATCAGTCAATACATACAGTAATAATCTCCCGGTTGAGTTTCGCCTTTTCACGAACAACTATTAACCGAATAATCACCTGACGTGTGTGTCCGATAACACTTTATAGTCGTCCATTTAGGTGGCAAAATGGCTATCCCCTCGAAGGACTGGAGCGCAGGAGAGAAACAGGGCACACATGAGCGCGAGAAGAACAGGTTCTTCTCAGCATTGCCGCTACTTCCTTTAACTTGTAAGAAGATCCTAATTTTCTCTGCTCGTCGTGACTAGGCATCTCTCGAGCAGTGCGCTGATCAGACTCAGCAATGTAGCCAGTGGGAGGTGGTGCCAGATGTTGATTTAAGACTTGATTGGTTTAAATGACTGAAGTTTGTCACAGCAACAGCACGCACTGTCAGGCATGGCATGGGATGAAAATTTTTCCAATTTGCTTTCAAGTATTTTTTAATATGCACATTAGAGCCACGTTCTGAACTGAGAAAATACTCTGGTATACTAAATCATTTCTTGACTTTTGTTTCTAGATCCAATTTACAAAACGGAATTGAAAAACGAAATAAACAAACCACAAAAGGACTGCGCAAGACTTCTTCCTTCTCATCACAGGCTGCAGTGCTTCTATTTGATCCCTAGATGGCAGCCTCCACCTGCTTTGACAATTTCAGCAGCCATAATAATGGGAGGCAGGGATCAAGAGGGGCCTCTCCAGTGTGCCGTCTACTCCCATTTAGGAGGGGACTCCTGAATGCACCTCGACGCTTGACTCACTAACTGACTCCAGAGCAGACTGCCATCTGCACCGCACAATGGACAGCTGCATGCAGACAGGCTGCTGAGACTGATCCCAGTGCAGTGTGTGTGTGTGTGTGTGTGTGTGTGTGTGTGTGTGTAGGAGCAGGGGGAAAGGGAAGTGGGGCATATTTTACACACTACCACACGCATGACCTACATTCTGATAGGCCGCGTGGCGTGCACACACAGGCCTGCTTACACATACACACACACACACAAGCCTGTGCAGTAGACTTCAGTTGCAGGCTCAAACATGTCAGGCTTACTGAAACTAGCATCAGAAAATAAACCAACACTGCACACATACACAATCACACACAGTGGTCTCAAACAAACACACAGACTAATGTCTCGGCAGGGGGGGGGCAACACAAACACGCACCATATGTCTGCTCAGCAAGGACCAGCACGCGCACGCACACAGACGCACATACACATAGGCAGACACACGCACGCAGTCACACACACACACACACACATAGGCACACACACACACACACACACAGGCACACACACACACACACACACACACGCACACACACACACACACACACACACACACACACACACACACACACACACACACACACACACACACACACACACACACACACACACACACACACACACACACACACACACGCACACACACACACGCACACACACACACACACAGCAAATGGTGCAAGAGCGTTTTCTTCGACCACACCATTAGTCAGCCTGAGGAGATCAGCGATAAGTGAAGGATGCCCCATTCAAGCATACTTTGCGTTTTTGTAGACAAATTGTGCTGCAGTGGTGTGCAGACAGCTCCAAAAGAGGCGAGTGATGGCATGATATGACAGATTGACTCATCAGAAATACACAGCCTAAATATGGGCTCCCCTGGGCATTTTGCTGAAGATCATTACATCAGATCTAGTGTCAAAACATGTTGTAACACACAATTACATCATCAATAATAAACCATATTTGACTAGCACCAAGGGGGAACAAAACACGACCCAGAAGTAGTAGCATAATTCTCATGAAGAGGATGTTTTTTTTCTCCCCTAATCGTTATGTCAGTGTAAATAAAACATGGGAAACCCTACTACATGCGAGTCCATTTTTCCTTGACCCATTTACCGGTCTTCTGGTGCATCCAAAGAAATGTAAGTCAATGGCTTTAAGCTCATTTGCTTTTCTGACTTCGTAATTTTGATGTGCTTACAAAAAAAACATGTTTGTATTGCACATGTAAAGGTTTACTCTGTTAACATGTTATACTTCATAACTACCTCATCTTCCAGAGGTAGGTGGACATCTCAGGCTCACAAAGTCAAAATCCTGGCACATATTTGATCAAGCCAATGCAATAGACGAGGTGATCCTGATTATACCACATTCCCTCGGCCAAGTTGATAAACCAAGTAGTGAAATCACACGCGTTAGCAGCACAGGCATTTAAGTAAAATGTAGCAGGACTCATCCTTGCTTCCTCCATTGATGTAGTCAGCAAGTATGGGCCCGCCCATGAAATTGCTTGTTTTCCCCCACGTTTGCTAATTTATATGCCTAATGACGGGCTGAGATTGGCACAGCACGACCACATGTGGAGCATTTGGATGGGAAAACAATGCCGTTTTATGGGCGGGCCAGAGGAGCCGACTGGGTCAATCCAAATGGTGCCCCGCTGGTATACTAGCTAGCCCGGTACCTAAACAGCACACTACTGTACAGCCTCCCAAAACAGCCGTGGCCTAGTGGTTAGGGAGTTGGTCTTTCAATCTGGGGGTTGTAGGTTTGAATCCCACCCTCACCTCTCCCTACACACCTCCATCCATGGCTGAGATGGCCCTTGAGCAAGGCACCTAACCCCACCAGGGACTTTAACCAATACCCTGAAAAATTTAGGAAATGTAAGACGCTCTGAATAAAAGCGTCAGCTAAATGTAATGTAATGTAACGTAACGTAACACCACTCAAACAAAACATCCCAATAACTTTGCAAATAGTCACTCAATTAAGACCTTCTCCTTATCATCCTCCTCCTCCTCATCATCATCATCCTCTGCCAAGCACAAAATCCCTGCTGTAAAGATACACTACGAATATCCCAACTTACAGTTCACAGCGATACTTCTGGGAAAAATTGGGTAAGGAAAACGGCTCTGAGAAAGGCATCGATGTGCTTTAGGGAGAATGGTTAGCTTAGTTGTTCTACCCTTCACACACAACTGAAATATGTATGAATGCAGCAAAAGCATGCCTTGCCAAGAAAAACCTTCCTAAATGTGCAAAGCTTTCAGGAGTGTCGTAATGAATAGTTATCGTCTTTGCAATGTTGGATTAAAATGAGGTTGTTGGATTTCAGGTACAGGCCAAGTGGTCTTCGTGAAGTACCCACAAAGAATGCATAGATGATTCTGAATGATTACAAATGAAAGCAATGAATTCAACTGTCATGGCTCACCTCAGATGGCCACACAGCACAGGCCTACAGAAAAACCACAGCACACTTCTGGTACACACACACACGCCCGCGCACGCACACACACCTCGAACTCTGAATGCAGCTACGCACACACACACAAGCGCATGCACGCACACGCACACACACGCGCACTCACCTCTGTCTCTGCAGGGTGCGAGGAGAGCTGGCCGTGTCGTGGTGCTTGTCTGTGGGGAGGGGCTGCTGGGGGGTGGGCTGGGGAAGAGAGCCAGCCTTCACCACAGGTGTGTTCACCTGAGAGGGAGAGAGACAACATCATCATGCACAACATTACATAGTATAGACACAGCTCTCATTCTCTTAGGAACAGTCTAACTCCTTTCAGGACACTGTACATTTGTAGTTAAGCCAGTGTAACATGAGAATACATGGGATTTTTCCTCTGTATGTTCGCATTGTCTAGTTTAACAGTATAGCCATATTAAGCGTAGCAATTGAAGTCCATGGAACTAAACAAAACCTCAAATGTACTTATAAACTTATGTACTTGAAATAAAGTAAAATGTATATTGTGCACTACAGTCATCTATAGCATTCAGGGAACTTCATTTATTTTCAACCTAAACACATGGATCCCGGAAAAACATGGGCTTGATTCATCTCTACCTTTTGCAATGTCTCTGCTTACATCACTCTCATAAACAGTTCATCAAATCCCCAACTAACATAATCATGCATAACAGTACACAATACACCACTCCTTTCCTCATATACATGGGCAGCCCTGGGTACCTTTGCCTGGGTGGCGATGGGCGGCGTGCTGAGCAGGGGCTTATGGGGCGCGGTGTTGGTCTGCGGGGTGCTGATGCGGGGGGACACGTAGGAGCGGGGCGACGAGGCGTCCGAGGTCAGGGACATGGGCGACTGGCTGGAGGGCTGAGCTGCTCACAGAGAAACAGAGGAGTAGACACACACACGCACGCACGCATAAACACAGACCCAAAATGAGATGAGTTGCCCATAGGACTGCTCTGTGACCTTGAATTTAATACACATTTTCCCTTCCTATTCACGATGGTGTCTTTTCAGATACAGGTGTGTGGCTATTGAAGCCCAATATTGAAGGAAAATGTGTCCTTTAAGCCTTATGCCTAATGGCAGCAGGGAATGCAAGCCCTTGAACAGAGTTGCACAAGTAATGTACCTACCAATAGTAATTGTGTGCATGTATAGTGTTGTGTGTGCATGTTTGTGAGTGCGCACATGCATGCGCGCGCCTGCGAATGTGCATCCGTGTGTGTGTGCACGCACATTTGACAGCATGACGGTACATAAAAAGTGTGAGTGAGGCTGGGTATGCATGCGTGTTTGGTGTGGTGCGAGCGCCTACCTTGGTTGGACAGCTGGGCAGCCTGGGAGAGCAGGGAGGTGATGTTGAAGGCAGATGGGCCGGCCGTGAGGATCTTATGCAGCATGGACTGCAGTGACGCCTGAGTCACGGCTGCTGTCAGAACTACAGCACAGCACGGAGCCCAGACAAGCAGAGCAGGAAGAGGAAGAGGGGAAGAGAACAGGGAAAAGAGACAGAGACAAAACATTGAAATTAGGGCTGGGTGACATGAGAAAAAGGTATCGTCAAAGCTTTTTCCCCACATCATCTTGGACCATGTTGAGTTCAGGGCCTGAATTTGGCCACAGGATTGCATATATAATTCTAGGACTTTTAACAATTCTAATGCAAATGAAATTCATGCCATGTAGTTAGCACAATGATTAAGAATGCACTTTCAGTAGACTTTCAAATAAAACCTGTTTTCGAACATACATCTCCGAGATACCATTAGTATGAGAGTCAAACCACATCCTAAAACCTACTGAGTACATGCATAACTATAAGCCCTCTAGGTATCCTTCGTGAGCCAGCGGGTCTATGGAGCCCTTCACAGACAACTAATGACAATAGCACAAAGAGCACAGACTCACCAGAGGCTAAAAGCCCTCTAGCAGTCTCATTAGGTTTACTAATCAACACAAATAGACAGAGCACCACATCAACACACGCCAAGTGTCGAAACATCAATCATAGCCTGTCACCAGTCCACTTCCGGAGTGTTTACTATAAAAAATGCAGGAACGGGAGAGAGATTAACAAATCACACAGCATTCTAAACCCTATGAGCAGCTAAGCAGCCAATTCAGTTCAATGACACATGGCAGCTTGGAGGGATATGTTGTGTCACCAGACTCAAACAGCTGAGGGAACAAGAGAAAGTTAAAATTCAACTATTCAACTCGAAGGGAGGTGGGAAATGAGCATTTCCAAAAATGATGAACTTCTGGGGTGATGAAACTTGCTTGACCATGTAGACCATGTACTTCTTAAAACTAACAAATCAAAACATTGAGTTTTTTTTTTTTTTTTTTTTTTTACACCTTGTAATTGTTAAGAAAGAAAAATAAAGTTAAAAAAAAAACAAAAAAAACATTGAGTTTGTTTATGATGGTTATGGGTATGCCGCAGACTCATACCTGATGAAGATCCAGGGTGATCGAACAGTTGCTAGTTTTAATGAAATTAATCTTATTTTAGGCACTTATTTGCCAGTGCGCAGACCTACATTATTCAACTGACTGACACTATTGTCTGGCGACTACAAAAAGTGTTTTTGGATGCGTGTACCCTTCCCTAAATACCTCTTCCTATGCAACACATTGTCACAGTATGGGGGGTAAAATCAGTGATGCATGGAAAATCCTAATAACTATGCATTGTTGTGCCATTTAAAATATGAAAGACACATTAAGATATAGAGAAAGTGCTGAATAATAATCACCAAGGCTCAAAATGAGCACTAAAAGACCGGCCAAATGTTGGTGAAAATTCAGTTTGGCTGGTGGAAAAGAAAACTTATTAGCAACGTTGACCCATTAATGAGTGTACATGCCATTTTGGCTGGTGATGGAAAATGTTAACATGGAGCCCTGATCACTGCTCGTAGATTTCAGCACATCCATTTTTTTCAGGCGGAGCAGGACAGGGCTGTTGCTCGTCCGTTACACTGGGAAACAAAAGTGCTTACTGGTGAGCAACTCACACTCCTATAGCATTTTTGCTTTCCTGCGAGGTTGTAAGTTTCATTGTCCAACCCCTGTAGATGTCACCAGGTTGCTCTGATAAACCTGTCATTTTAGTGTGGGAAGATTGATGGCTAAATTGGACCAGCCTGGCAGCTAATATTCATTAATTGCACATTGCACTAGTAAGAGCAGAGTGTGAAGGTTCAATTAGCAGGGTAAAAGCACAGTTTTGCTAAAATATTGCAATTCACACAACATTATGGGCGACATATTAACACATTGACTACCAAATCACGGGAAAACATGTTTTTTTTGTTTTTTTTTAGGGGATTCTGAATCTACACTTTCTGATGCACATTCTGTGAGATTTTCGTAATTATGTGATGAACAGAACTGACATAGATCATGAAATCACCTACAGTCAAAACTCCTACAGAGTCACAACTGGATATTTCATCTCTGCAACTCATCACAACGCAGTATTTGTGTGTTATTACAGCGAATTAAATCATGCACACTTCCTGTTCACGACACATCAAGTCGGCTGAGTCATCAAAACATACCAAGCGTCCTATCAGGGCTTTGCTAGCTTATCGTAACCACAGGCCTACAGAAAGATAAGGAGGTTTGCAGTCATCAAATTAGGTGTGAAAATGGAAGCTTGGAATGAAAAAAACAGCACAACACAGTAAGCGTGGGCAAAAAATCAATGCGATTTTAAAATCGAGTTTGAACGTCAAATTGGTTCGTTTTTGAGAAAATCGAGTTAACACAATTTTTTTTCATCCTCTGTCCCTATGCCGTTCATGTTTCCAAGCGCAGAGTGCACGCATTTCATTTTTACGTTCGACAAGACCTCCGGAGACAGCCTACCTAGTGCATTTCCTGTGTCTCCTCCCCTATTACATGCACAAACAAACATGGTGGTGAAACAGACAGAAATATAGTGAAACGGGTGAGGAATAGGGGGTCCTGTTAAAACAAGGTGCCACTACCTCCGTTATTTGGAACTGCATCATTTTGCCAATGATGAATACCAAACAACACCACTTTGTGAATTGTGTATGACAGTGTTGTCGTAACGTAAGCTGTAGCAGGACGACAATCTTGTTTCAATATTTGAAACTAAAACATCCCGCGGAGTGGAAGAAATGCAAAAGAAGTTACTCTACCCCTACGAGAAGAGTTGCAAGGTGGACAGCAATCATGGATGCAATTACCTACTTCATAGTATGCGTATATGCTTCTAATTTATTCGGTGGAGAAGAGAGGTTTTCAACATGTATGGTTTTCAACATAAGTTTTGGATGCGGTGCTTCCTCGCCTGTATAATCTTACCCATGAGATGTGAGTGAAAGGCATCCCTCTCCCTCCCCCTCTCTCGCTCACACACACACACACACACACACACCCCCAAACACACAGAACGCTCGCTCTCTTGCACTCTCTCTCTGCCTCTCTCTCTAAAAGTCCTATTCGGACGGGACTAGTTAAATGGGGAGACTTGGGGTAAAGTCATAATAACCGGGACATTTGGTCCCGTTCAGGCTTGCAAACGTTGCCGTCTTGAAATAGCCTAAGCATGCTTGCAGGGTGTTGCTCCAAAATGTTTTCGCTGTTTAATCAGTAAGGAGAATCAAACAGTCTTCCGATGCATCGACATGCATTCAGACTCATTATCATGGGCTCTGATGGGTTAGTAAACAAGCAGGCAATTGCTAAATTTGTTCATTAGGGACAAGAGCCTCCATAGATCTGTAATATAATGCTTAAAAATCAATAATATATTGTGGGGATGGCACAGAACTATCTCAACAGTGCGTGAGGGTTTACCCCTCCCACTTTTTGTTCTTTCATGTTCATGAAATGTTTTAATGTCGTCCCAATCGGTCATTTCTATGACCAATGTTCTGAGATAAAATCACATTGGGCTTTGGGCCAGGAGTTCCCAAACTTTACCATGACAAGGCCCCCCACCAGTAGATTCAAGGCATTGAATCGAATCGTGAATCAAGTTTATGGGGGGTGGGGCGGGCGGGGGGTGAATCGCCCAGGCCTACAACACAGCAGCAGAAACTAACGGTTAGTGTACTTCAGCGCATCTACTTTTTTCTATAGGCTACTTAAGTACGACACATGCCCATCAGAATACACTAGTAACTAGCTTTTTTTGGCCGTTATTATCACAGGACAGTGTGAGAGTAGACAGGAAATGATTGGGAGAGTGATGGGGCTCAAACCGGGGACCCCGTGGACAATGTAACCTAGCAAATCTAACCCAGACTGTATCCAAGAAACAAAACTACACCTGCCCATATTACGCCAGAATTAAATATGCACCTCAACTCTATAGAACCGTCTGTCTGGGGCTCCACAGGGCCAATGTACACGACCAGGCTGCTATAGCCAAACCTGTCGAAATCCAGGAGTTTCAGTTTCATTGTCGTCAAAGTTTGTTACAAGTCAAAGAAAACGAAGTATTTGTCAGTTCAGATCGCAAACTAACTTTCTGGTCCTCAAGATATCCGATATGCAGTGTGAAAACATCAGTCCGTTTCAGATTCAAACCCCTGCCCTGCATTTTAGCAAGCTGTCCATGTTGAATGGCTGTAAAAAAAAGTTTTGGCATAATTCAGTGAGAGGAGGAGGGGAGAGAGAGAGAGAGAGAGAGAGAGAGAGAGAGAGAGAGAGAGAGAGAGAGAGAGAGAGAGAGAGAGAGAGAGAGAGAGAGAGAGAGAGAGAGAGAGAATGTGTATGTGTATGTGTATGTGTATGTGTATGTGTATGTGTATGTGCTTTGTATCTGTTGATGCCACGGTTCTGTAGGCAAGCCTTTTTTAAGTTATGGAGGCAGAGGTGGTTCAATCCTTACCAACACAGAAGTCAAGCAACATAGAGGAACAATGAAAATTAACTCCCACTCGCCACCCCAAATTTAGTCCACGCTAGGGATGGCACAAACCGCACCGAAAACCGAAACCGTACAATTCACACACATACCGAACCGAACCGTGCAATCCATCGCAAACTGCAATTCATGTACTGCCCAGAAAAATATGTAAAACATATTCTAGACAGATCTAGAACAGATTCTAGGAGTATCTTATCCAGTCTCTCTGATTAAAACATTAGCTTATAAGACCAAATCAGAGGATGACACAATTAAAATTACACCATTTTCACATTATAAGCCTATACAAACCATATGTAGGATATTTAGTGATAAGTCTGCTTCTATTAGCCAGTGCACTATTTATCATGAACTAAAAAAAAAGAACCGTAGAGAACCGAAAACCGTGACCTTGACACCGTGATAGGAATCGAACCGTGATTTTTTTTAACCGTACCACCCCTAGTCCACGCTGTATTTTAGGTGCAGAAGGGTTGAAAATACATTCTCGCACCCCAGCGAGAATTTTTATCGCTTTGCAAAATCAAAGTTTCTGTCACAGATCCCAGAGAAGCACCTTTCAATCTCAATCTTTAGCCACCTCCTCAGAGAACCTCAAAAGTATTCTCTGCAAGGTTAAGATGGACGACTGGATTCTGGAGTAGTAAATCCAGCAATAGCATTACTCTTACTCTATTGCCCACTTTTTGGTCACTGTCATTTGACGCAGAGAATTACAAGCTGAAACCAAGAAGAGCATCAGCTTCCAATGTGTGGTCATCACCAAATCCTTGCTAGCCATAAATGCAAAATGCCAAAGTATCACTAAACCAGCTGGTGCCCAACCATGAAGGCAGCAGTAAATCATGCTGAGACATGTCCAAGATGGCGACAATTTATGGGCGCACAGACGTACAGAGGGGAGAAAAGAGGACTAGTCAGCCTCCACATATGATGAACATTAGCGGCCAAAGAGGGTCGAAGTCTCCCTTGACTATTAAAAGTCGACTTCATTCTTAATCATATGTTGGAGGACTTAAGGCTCTGGAGCATTCAGGGCTGAAGATCATCTATGTCGCTGTGGCCCAGCGTTTTCTCTGAAACCTCAGACACCAATTGGTCCAACCTGCTCAGATTGAAAATAGAGCACTCTTTTAAGAATCTCCAGCATTCCCAGACTTTTCCAGCCGCAGTTCATAGTCTGGCGTGTCACATTAGGTTAGGTAAACAGGAGAGCAGCGGAGACGGATGGATAAAACAAGCAGGGGATAAGCGTTATATAGGGACTCTTTCGATCAAACCCGCAGTTTAACATACAATACTGCACGAGCCGTCAAATAAAACCCCCAAAAGGCGCTTTGAGGGGCTTCCTGGGGTCATCCAGGAATTTTCAAACATCAAACAGGAGTATGAAAGAGGAAAAGTCCACAGCAGACATTCTTGTGTCAGCCTCTTCCCCGACAGGAGAGTGGTTTGGTGTGCGATTACCATTGCAGGCAGTTGCAGGCCAAACTATTTCGCTTTCTACACAGTCTCATCTGAAGCTAGTATTTCATTTTCTACTGTGCAGCGTTAAATGGCTTTCACTGGTGTGTACACTGCACTTGATAAGCACAACACTGACTCCTTCCAAAAAACAACAGCATCGTAGTGCTAGACAACTGCTGATCTGCACAGTGCATGATCCAGATGGAGAGCCACATGGACACTCGTGGCCTTGCACTCAACTTGTTAAAAGATGTGAAAGAACATCAGCGGAGAACGGCTGATTGAATCATGAAGTGTGTTTGCGTGAGAGACAGATCGAGAGTGGCAAATATGGAGGCCGGGCAAGTGAATAAGCGAGCGAGAGACAGTGCGCATTACATCAACTGTAGATGCCCGTTTAACTGCTGTGGTGAGACACCAAATCAACATGTGCAGTACAGCAGTATAGGAAGCGCCACATGAAAAGTAATCAGTCCAAATCAGGCGGCTAAAGTTATGGCTCATAGAAACATCAGCACCAGTTGACTCATTCCTTGTCAACTAACACGCATACGCCGGCCACACACACACACACACGCGCACATGCAAGCACGCCTCACTCACCCTCGTTGATCTTGGCCATGTCCACGCTGGCGTTGTTGAGCTGCAGGGCGGTCTGCAGGGCAGGCAGCAGCTGGCGGAGGAGGGAGGGGTCCTGGAGCAGGCTGGGCGTGACGGGGGACTGCAGCACGGGGGACACGGGCACCGTGGCGGCCGCCGAGGACGAGCCGCCCTGGCTAGACGCCGTGCTCGCCACTGCCACCGCCGCAGCAGATGACGAGGAAGAGGAGGAGGAGGAGGTGGACTGGGACGTGGAGGACAGGGAAGGCTTCTCGGGTACAGACTCTGAAGAGGGAGAGGAGTGAGAGGAGTGAGAGTGGGTGGGTGATGGCAAGGAAGAGGGGGGGGTTAGGGAGTGTGGATAGAAGAGAACATTTGTCAGTCACACATTCTGTTGTAATTACACAGTGCACGCATATTTGGATTGATCTCGGGGACGTTGAGGAGAGGAAGGAATACTCAGATAGCGACTCCGTGGACAAGAGAAGGGGGAAGCAGAGGAAGGGAGTGCATTGCTGTCAGGGTGTGCGTGGTTAGAATACATGCAGCATTTGTCACATGTACTCTAAATCACACACTACACAAATGTTTAGATTGATCTCAAAGCCATCCCACATAACCACAAGGAGGTGAAGATATCTGGTGATTCTAACAGCCTCCTATAGCATCTGTTTGTACAACGAATAGGGTCGTTTGATTGAAGGAGTCTGAGCCTTGGGGAAAATGTAGCATAAGTGCTTTAAAATCTGTAATCTATGATAACCTGACCAACTAGACTGCCCTTGACTGCGCCATATACACTAGTTTTGTTCTCATCTTCCCGCCTTAGCCTAGATTATATTTTCTAAATGTTAAACTTTTCAAATATACAAAGTTTCAATTGTTAGTTAATGATTTTTACTGTATTATTACTTATTTCTTGTTACACTAGGTCAGGGGTACTCAATTAAAAGTCCCCGAGGGCCAGTTTATCAAAATTCCTCCCAATAAAGGGCCGGGCCGGGCCGACACGCCCACCCCATAATATTTTTTTTTTAAAATAAAAATAAAATGATAAGTCCTTTGTAAGCACAATACACACGCACTCATACCCACAGCAGATATTTAGTTTCCAGTGACAGGATGGGAGAACATTTCTCTCATAAAGGGCCTGCATTTTTCTGGAGCACTGTGGGGTGCCTGCCTTGCTCTCATTGCCACCCACCCTTCACTATTTTTTTTAAATGACATAAGATTATCTGTTAGCCTATATTTGCAGACTACATTCATAAAGATTTATTTCTTAGTTAGAAAACCTATAAGCCTGAAGATAACACTTTTCAAATAAATGTTGCTTATTATGACTTTGTTTATGCAGCTCTCACATGCATAATGAGAATCAGACCCAACAAAGAGGACACATAGATAGGAGAACAACAGGTTTTGTCAACAAGAAAATGGCACATTTGATGCAATGTTGATTAAATGCAAAAGCCAATAATAAATTGTCAAGTTGCTCATAACTTTGTTTGCAGTCTTATGAGGGTCTTAGCATTCCAAACGAACTATTTGGGGACTGCTTAAAAGTGTGTAAAGTTTATTAAGCAATCCGTTTTTACAGTAAATAGGCTACCAATAGTTAGCTGCCAGCAGAGCTCAAACACAGTTTGCCTTCATTTGTGTTAGCAACTAGCTACAGCTACTGCTAAACCAATTTGAAGTCCTAACACACTGTTTACAATCAAATGTGGACCATTACTTTCAAAAACGAGTTATAGAGAACTTTGTGAATAATTTATTTACAGGCTCTGATACAGTCCTCCCCTTGTAGTCTACCTCACAACCTCTAATGCCACTGTCGTAGGTGCTTCTGTCCGAAGCCTGCAGTGACTGAGGGAGAAACTGCCTGAGGAGGAGGGGCACGGCACGCTTCTTCATAGCGTCTGTGGTGCGATTTCAAAATAAGAGCTGACAGCGCGATCGGACCAAAAAAAAAAAATATATATATGTTTTTTTTTTTTTAATTTTTCAAAATTATTCGAGGGCCAAAAATAGATGGCCGCTATTTGAGTATGGGGGCACTAGGTTATTGGTCCGGTCTTGCACTTCGGTATCGGTCCTGTTAATGTCAGTCTTTTGTATGTCTATGTCTTTGCATGGGACAGAGAGAAAAGTGATTTCAATTTCCTTGAGTGACCTGTGCATGTGAAGACACTGACAATAAAGCTGATTGGACTCGACCTGTACATATGACATTGTCTTTCACTGTGAGCTCACTAGGGACAAGCATTTAGCCAAGGCTATAAATGCTATGATGCTGTTGGGCTTGCATAACCTACATGATGTGTATCTGTCCCTATCAAATAAACCAAACTGACTGACAGACTTCTCCAAACAGCAACAAAATGCAACAGGCCAACAAATGTATCCGTTGTTCAAAGTTGAATGAGATCATAAAGTAACCACATCTCTACAAACTTCATGACAGATAACATATGCTAAAATTTCACTTTCACACTCATCAGCACAGCAAATTGAAAGATTGATGGGTTTCTGTCGAGTAGTTGACTATTGCAGCCCCATGTGACTATTTAAGCAGTGGATGTGAGCGTTCAGTCAGTAGTTTGGACTGCTTCCTGGTTCTTCTTCCTGTTGTGGTCTACACAAGGAGTAGTGGGCAGAGCCACCAGCAGCAATTTTGGCTACTTGCACTTTCGGTTTCAATATTTCATCATTATGTTATGGTAATGGGCCTTCAAGCAAGAGGCAAGGTTTCTGTTCCATACCATAGTGGACTACAGCTCTTTTCATTGCTACAATAGTTGGAGGAAATTCATGTCCATCGAAAACCCACTTCTTGCATTGTACACGGCATTGCAAACATTCTTATCGCTCATTGTACCATCATTTGCATTGAGCGCGTTTGTGAGTAGAATGTCGGAATGAAATGTGTGGCTATTTCTCTGTTTTGTTTAACATTAAGGATTTAATATTGAGTTTTTCCAGACCCAACCACAGACACATGCAACACACCCCTTACGCCCTGACATTAAACGCACACATTGTTATTTAGCCTCCCCACCCCAAGACTTTACAAAATGGTGACTGAACGATGCTGATCTGCTTACCTATACCGGTGAGTATAGTTGTGCAGTTTTCATGTTTGAGCGCATACCTACTTGGTGAAAGCCTATTTTAGCCT
The DNA here is from genome assembly GCF_034702125.1 of Engraulis encrasicolus. Taxonomy (NCBI): domain Eukaryota; kingdom Metazoa; phylum Chordata; class Actinopteri; order Clupeiformes; family Engraulidae; genus Engraulis; species Engraulis encrasicolus. The sequence goes on along the minus strand of NC_085865.1, from coordinate 30,216,209 downwards.
GTCTCAAGAGTTCTCAAGATAAAGCACTGAAGGACCATGCATGACCCATCACAATAAAAAAGAAAGCCTTTACAGACTCATTAGTTGTATTGAAACACATTATTGGGCTTGATTTACAATATGTTGATTTACAACATGTAACGCACACAGCATGAAAATTCTAGGACAAAATAAAAGTAAAGCATAGTCAAGATTGATGCATGAGGAAAGCCAAGTAGTAGCCAAATTTAGGATATGCTTTAGGATAAACCATTCAAAAAGGGCTTGGGAGATTGTAACACACTCACCGCAAAGAAGTGAAACCTTTGCTTTGAGGGCTTCAAAGAGGGTAAACTACAGCATAATTTGATTGATCATAACCTGAGGCACATTAAAATGCTCACTGAGCCATCCTTTTTGATAAAATGCACACAACAGGGACACATTTGTCATTCATCCGGTTATAGTAAGCTTGCAATTTTAAACTGTGATTTAGATTACCCTGATGGAATAGAAAGCTTTGCAAGACCTCATCTTTAACAATCATTACCCTTAGAGTAAAGCTAGATTTATGCTTCGGACGCAGAGCCTCTGCGTCCGTCCGTCTTCTGTCTGTGCGAGTCCACGCCCCCCTCGCAGAGGCTCTGCGCCCGTCGTCGAGCGCCTCGAAAAAATTCTAACTATCCGTCGGACGGACGCGGAGGACGCAGACAAAAAGGTGTTATGATTGGTCGCCTCGCCACTTCCTTGTTCTGTTCTTGTGGCAGCGCAATGCCAGTAGTTTGCGACAGCAGAGCTGTATTCTGTTTAAAACTATATTAATGCTTTGTGCGTAAATGTGTGTAAATACAAGAAGCTACAAGCTAAGTAACAAACAATGCATCAGTTGAACACGTGTGGCACAATGCCTGTGGTTTTACTACCGTAGCTTCCTCCACCGAATGTAAACACACATCGGCAGAATCAACTGTCTTTACGTGCTTGCATTTTCTGCTCGTGAAAACAGACTGGGTATGTCAAATAATGATACCAGTGCATTGCCTTTGCAATTTGTGTGAAAATACCTAGCTAACCGGGCTAGAAAGCAACATTGCTTAATAATGACCGCAGTGCTTACAATGCAGTGAAAAGTAATCGCCCAATTTCAAATGTGTCTCGCGACGAGACCTCGGACCTCGCAGAACTCGCAGATGCATGAATACAATGTTGGTTCGTGGCTACTTCCAAGCGACTTTTGACGAGCGCAGTTGCAGAAGTCTAATCTGACCTTAAGGCCAACTAGCAATGTAGAAACTACATTACCCAGAAGGCAACAGTACTCACTATTGGGGAAGCTGGAGGCAACCGTGGCCTGCATGGCCTCCCGTCTGTAGTCTCTGTCTTTGGGGAAGTTGTTGACTACCGTTGTTTTGGCAGCCTCCTTCTGCCTCTGCTCTCTGTATTGAGACAAATTAAACAGATTAAAGAAATATGAACATTACAATGAGTGGCATCTGTGAAACACTAACCAAGAAGTAAAAAGAAATTAGGAACATATCAAGAGATACTAGGCCAGCAATGCACTCACTATATCTAGGTTAAGAGTTCTAGGATGATGAATGGATCGTTAAATATTTATAGGTACATCTGGCAAGGCAAACAGAGCTGCCATTCTGCATCCGAACAGGCAGCGAGTCGACTCAAGTGTCAACAACGGTGTTCATTAACAACAATGTTCATTAAAAGTGCCAAAATGAACCTCGGATATCGGAACTCGTCATCTAGAGTCTTTGGCAAGTTTAGTGTCACAAGCTGCTAAGAAACTAAACAGTCATCTGTGATGGCGTATCGTCTCTTTGTGGTAATTGAATGGCCTGAGTGTATGCAACCTGCTCCGGGTAAGCAAGCAAGCAGTCCAGGCACAGAGCACAAGGGCCGTAACGGGTACAATGGCAGTCCCCAGAGAAGACATTCTAGATGCCAAACACTAAAGTAGACATCTGCTTGCCTTTAACATTTGTAAAAACATTTTTTTTTTAAAAAGATAGCATGTCTGACAATTGGAGTGCCAGCTGTTAACGTAAAAACATTAGTATTTAAGCAATAAAAGAGGAAAACACATTGTATGCACTGTACAGAATCGGAACAGAGTGTGTGTGTGTGTGTGTGTGTGTGTGTGCGTGTGTGTGTGTGTGTGTGTGTGTGTGTGCGTGTGTGTGTGTGTGCGCGCACGCGCATGTGTGCATGCGTGCATGTGTACAACCGCTTACCTTTCAAGCCACTCCTTGGGTTTCTCCCACTGTGACACCTCCGTCCTGCAGTTGTAGTAGTACTTCTTCCCAGAGGAACTAATGTGCTCTGACCAATCATCTGCAGGTTCATAGGGCTGCAACAAAACACAAAGACCAGGGTTAAAAGCTCATAAAAGCCCTTGTTCACAAGCCTTGTTAAAAGTAATACAACATGTATTATTTTATACAGACATGTGCGGGGCTTAATTTTCATCAAGGATCAATATTCAGCTATCAGTTTTCTCAATATACAACAGCCATGGTTACCCCATGCTTCTTTGAGAGGACAATACAGAGGGAAGGACATGGAGGAGGAAAGAGTGGTGCTCAACAACAGAAAAATAAAGGATTTGTGTCAGAGAGGCACATCAAAAAACAGGGCAGAGAGAAATATAGATGGGCTGGTTTGGATGGATGGGTAGAATGTGCATGTGGCAGAGAAACATGGCTAGGAAGGGATGGGGGTGGAGGGGGGCATAGAGGTGAGGAGTGATGCAAGAGTCGGTAATGTGATGTAGCACAGGCAGAGAGCGGAGGATCTGTTGTTGCTTTCCTGCTTAGCGACTCGCTAATCGGCCAACATCAGACTACTGCTCCTCTCATCAGTGCCAATCCAGTGCACAAAATGCTCACGAGCCAGACACACACATACACATACCAGAATGAGTCTTTCAGCGACAGAACTGAAACCCCTAATATTTTATGACTAAGCTTACAAATATGTTCCAGCCTTCTCTGACCACCCTTCTCTAGGCTAGCAACAGGCTCTGGACCAATTGGTATCCTTTTGGCGGGGCGACAGGGCACACTGTGAACACCACTGTCTGGTTCTGGGGCGGAGATGGCAAAGTGTTTAGTGATGCTAAAGAGTAACTTGGCACCTCCGGGGCTGATGGTCCCAAAACATCCTCAGTCTGAACTTGTACAACAATCAGTCTGGCTAAACAAAATGTGGACTGTTAAATATAGAACTGAATATTCTCTGTGCTAATCAATTTATATATATATATTCGGGATGCAAATGATTAATGATCAATGCGTTAATCGATTAAAAAAACATTAATCGCAATTAATCGACAATTCAACCTACAAGAGACCCAGGTGAAATGGGCATGTGAAGAGTGTGTGTGAAGAGGGGTGTGAATAGTGGGAATATTTAAAACACCTTTGGATTAAAGAATTGAAATAGAACTAAATTAAATGTGGTATCTTATCACAAATTTTAATTAATTTTTAGATTTAGTAGGTTTTTTTTTTTAGAAACATTGTGATTTCGGGGGGAAATGCAGCTTATCAATTAATCGTAAGTCGATCGATAAGGCTATCAACTAATGATGAATGAATTAATCGATAATTTGCATCCTTGATAGATAGAGAGAGATAAGGTCCGTACACACACGTCGCTGCTAGTTACTCGCTCAGCGAATGAACTCAATAGAATGTTAATGTGTCCCAGCGAGACTCGCAGGCGAGTACTGTACAAGCGATGCGATGTGGGCGGATTCTGAGTTGAAAATATTTTATCTTCGAGCGAGGCGAGTAACCAATTGGAATGCAGAGTTCGGTACTTCTCGGCTGTCCATTGGCAGTTAAAGCCGCGGGAACTTTCAGCGAACGTTCCATGAAAGAGTGGCGAGTAGGCGAGCAAGCGAAAAGCTAGCTTTGTGTGTGTACGCCGCTATAGAGAGAGAGAGAGAGAGAGAGAGAGAGAGAGAGAGAGAGAGAGAGAGAGAGAGAGAGAGAGAGAGAGAGATCTATACATACAGTGCCCTCCATAATTATTGGCACCCCTGGTTGAGATGTGTTTTTTAGCTTCCAATTATTTTATTTTTTTCCTAAATAATATGGGACCTTAATGGAAAAAAAGAGAAAAATCCAGCCTTCAATACAAGTGCATTTATTCAGTGGGGAAAAAATCCCACATAAAGAAATAATTATTTGACATCAAATAATGTGTGTCACAATTATTAGCACCCCTGGTGTTAATATTTTGTACAACCCCCTTTTGCCAACAAAACAGCACCTAATCTTCTCCTATAATGTTTCACAAGATGGGAAAAGACAGAAAGAGGGATCTTCAGCCATTCCTCTTTGCAGAATCTCTCTAAATCATCCAGAGACCTGGGTCCTCTCCTCTGTACTCTCCTCTTCAGCTCACCCCACAGGTTCTCAATGGGGTTGAGGTCAGGGGACTGAGATGGCCATGGGAGGAGCTTGATTTTGTGTCTGGTGAACCATTTCTGTGTAGATTTGGCCATATGTTTAGGGTCATTGTCTTGCTGAAAGACCCAGTGACGACCCAGCTTCAGCTTTCGGGCAGAGGGCAACAGATTTTGATTTAAAATGTCCTGGTATTTCAAAGCATTCATGATGCCATGCACCCTAACAAGGTTCCCAGGGCCTTTGGAAGCGAAACAGCCCCACAGCATCACTGACCCACCCCCATACTTCACTTCACAGTGGGTATGAGGTGCTTTTCAGCATGCGCATCTTTCGTGGTACGCCAGACCCACTTAGAGTGTTTGTTGCCAAAAAGCTCAATCTTGGTCTCATCTGACCAAAGCACACGGTCCCAGTTGAAGCCCCAATACCGCTTGGCGAACTCCAGACGCTTGCGTTTATGATTGTGAGTGAGGAAAGGTTTTCTCCGTGCATGCCTCCCAAACAGCTTGTTGGCGTGTAGACAGCGCCTGATGGTTGATTTGGAGACTTTGTGACCCCAGGATGCTACCATTTGTTGTAATTCTGTAACAGTGAGCTTTGGAGATCTTTTGATTTCTCTTACCATCCTCCTCACTGTGCGTGGTGGCAAAATAAACTTGGGTCCTCGTCCAGGCTTGTTTACCACTGTTCCAGTTGTTTTGAACTTCTTAATTATTCCTCTCACAGTGGATATGGGCCGCTGCAGTTGAGTGGCAATCTTCTTGTAGCCTCTGCCTGACCTGTGAAGGTCGACGCACATCTGCCTCACTTGTATGCTGTGTTCCTTTGTCTTTCCCATGTTTAAGAGTGGATAAGAGAAATGGCCTCGGTGTCACGTCATATTTATACCCCAGGGAAACAGGAAGTGATGGATTACTAATTAAATGTTCCTACATACTCTGGTAAACTTTGTAAACTACTGTAGAAATGACAGAAATGCTTCAATTATATTTATTTCCTGGGAATTGTTAAGGGTGCCAATAATTGTGGAACAGGTGATTTAATGAAAAATAATTATTTTTTAGTCAGGGATTTTTTTATTTTCTTACAATTCATTTGAGTTGAAGGCTACATTTTCCTACAATTTTCAGTGTGACAGTATTCTTCTGCAATAAACACTGAATTTATTTTAAGGCTTTTAACACATCTCAACCAGGGGTGCCAATAATTATGGAGGGCACTGTATCTATATCAGCCTTCCAACTTTGCTGTTTGTTGCATTTTTGATGCAAAATTCAATTATATAAAAAACGTCACTGGATCAATTTGACAGATTAAGCGTGTGATTTTAACACACTTTTTCACTCACGTGCACATGCTCACCGCATTAATGCACCTGCACTCCCGTTCTCATGCGATTTTGCTGTTAATTGGGGTTGTCTAGCCCATTTCCATGATTGCATTTCAGTAAACAATGCTAATGTTAAGTGCTTACACCAACGACTAGAAGATTGCTGTAGCTCATGGTTGACTTCGTCAGATGGTTTCATATAGACTTTCCCAATGTCTGACATTAAAGGTGATACAGTTTAGTTATGAACGGTAGATGGTACTTTCTCTCAGGATTCGTTTCAGAATCGAAAAGATACTTAGGAAAACAAACTCTACATGTGACTTTCAAGGTAGAGTCTCAGTTGGAGACTTGCAGCCAAGCAGTAGTTGCTGGGCAACCTATTAAAGACTGCTGTGCTGGTGACAAAAGCAGCCACTCAATAAGCAGCTGGGGATCATTTATTTCTGGTCATGTTAAGGTGGTCTCAAGTAGGCAGATTAGTGCTATGTACCATGGGCGACAGCCAATTTAAAAAATAAAAAAATAAATAAAAAAAAAAAAAGTCTGAGGGCGTGAAAACAGACTCTCACCAGTAGGCAATTATGCAGTTGACAATACAGTAAATTCATGCCAGTTGATATCCTCACGCACACTCGCATTGACTCTGTGGTGCCTACACCACTGACTGGACTATCCAGTTGTGATCCACCCTTTCGCATTACAGTAAAGATAGCCTGGATGACAGTAAATGTCTCAGTTACACCCATGATAAACACCTGCAGCCTCGCTGTATGAATAAACCCTTGGCCAACCTCACTTTTACAGTGGCCATTATGCTGTTGGCTGGTGAAATGCCACTGGTTGCCAGCGTGAGAAGTGTGACGGCACCTCTTAATCAGTTGTGAAATGATAATTGTTAAGTGTTAAATACATGTACAGGTAATGCTGTGAAACATTCTACCTTATTACCACCTTATTCACGTCCACAAACAAAGTTTTCTGTCACAGGACATCCAGGAATTACAAAAAACATAAAACAAGGCCTGATGGAAGAAGTAAATCCTGAGATTGGAGCCTTAACCCTTTTTGGAAAAAAAAAACCTAATGATGATATTATATTCATGCAGTTGCAAACATAAGCTTACACCGTCAAGTCTAAAATTAGGCACTGAGCATGAATACCATCAGCCCTGGGTCTACAAACCACAAAATGATTAAATTCAAAGTGGTTACTCCACATCAACGTTTCATCCCTCAAAATGTTTAGCTCGTCACGCAAGCTAACGTTAGCATTGGCACAAACACAGAAAGACAAGTGTACTTGCATATTCTTCCTGCGTATAGAACAATTTAACTGCACCTAAATGTTATCTGGGAAATAAACAACAGTAATTAACCCTTTCAGATGCTACAGTGTGTATTGACTGAGTGATGAGCAAGGCAGCCGTCAGCTGTATGCCAGCTGTTACATCTTTTGCCCGTAAGCTAAGCGGTCAGTAGGCTGGCTAAGACTGGCAATCTAATGCCGGCTTCAGCTGAATATCAATAGCCGTCTAATACCACTGAAGACCAAATAAAATGACCCTTGGGCACAACCGAAATAGAGTGGCAGTAATGGCACCACCCTTGCAATCATGGACCATACTGTGGATAGGCCTACATTAATGATAGACCTCTAACCTACAATACTGATCCTACAGTCTGGTAATCAACCCTAACTCTAATTCTGTGTTCAAAGATGACTCAAAACCTCAATGCCGACTCCCCCCACCACCCCATTTCACCATTTCCCACTGATTAACCTTGAAGGTTGAATGACTCACTAGTTGTTGAGCTCACTGGCACACATCCAATCATGTTTCCTCCCATGAGACCATCTTTACTTGTGTGTGCACATGTGCCTAATACACACAGATGCACACAGGGCTGGTCTTCTAATATGCTTACATCATCTAAATATTAGGGTCACATATATGCTGAACATGGAAAAGACTTGAAACTGCTCAGAAAGTACAAAGCCCAAAGTGTCCTCTGTTTCAGGTTACAGCAGGAAGCACCTTGCAGATATGCGCACTGGAGGGATGTGAATGTGCGCAGCATCATGCGTGCTGCCAGTAACCAGTGTAGTGGGAGGGTAGCGGCACTGATGCAGAAACAACATTATTGAGGATACTGGAGGAGCAGAGTGCATTAAAGCAATATTAAGTAGTTTCTTAACCTTGAAACGATGCTCCAAAATCGTTTCATTGATTCACCGATTTAGAACAGGGTAAAAGGCACAGCTCAATATGCTTTGACACTTTCCATTAACAATGAACAACTTATTTTTTTAGACAGAGCCATATACTACACTACACTATCTGCTTCCCCATTTCCACTTCCACTACAGGGAGAATAATGAAAACTACTTAGTATAGCTTTAAAACACTTTTGTTGGCACCCATGCTGGTAGTTTTTCACTGTAAGAGAGGTACAGGGGTCTCTGTACTTACTGCGTCAGCCGTCCTGTTGGGGTTGGAATGAGAGTTGGCGCTGTGCAGAACGCTGTGGTTGTGGGAATTCTCCTGAGGGGAAATGCTGGTCCCTGTGAAGACATAAAAAGCACCTAGATCTTAATAATGCAGCCACACAAAAACATGACTTGCCAACATGACTTGAAGCACAGTAGCGCACATACAATTCAGCAATATTTTACCACAATCACCTGAACCCAGCAGAACTTTTCAGGTTTCTACCTTGTAAATGAAGGGCTTAAATAACGGTTTTCATTTCCTCTCTAATGCCACCTAGAACTTCTTCAAAGACAGAGGCGTGCTTGAAGAAAAAGAAAAAAAAGATATGCCAGGGACACATTTAGGCCAGTCATCAAGTGAAATTCAGTGTTCCATTCTGAAAGCCATTTTTTCCTCACTCCTGTTTGCCTACCTTCGCCCCACTTTGCTTGGCCAATAAAATGAATGGCAAATTTTGCCCCACTTCACCCCACCATGTTGGAATGAAAATTTCAGCTACTGATGGTTTGTTTCAACTGAAGCACAGCATGATGTAGTCGAGAAGGTCAACAGCTAGAGCATTTTGTGCAAATCGTATTAGTGTGTGTGTGTGTGTGTGTGTGTGTGTGTGTGTGTGTGTGTGTGTGTGTGGCTGTTGACTAGTTATTTGATTTTGAGTTATATGCTTTTAACGGGTCAGAGGTGGGGCCCCGAACATTTGTGAACATTTAACAGGCATGCAAACAGGTCAGGGTGAAAAAGGTGACAAGAGTGCTGACACTGAACGTGTGTGGGATGGATGGATGGATGGATGGAATAGGAGTAGAAGAGGAAGTGACGCATTCTTGTGATTGTTGGGGGGCAACACAGCTTTGGAAATGATCAACGAAAGTTATTTCAGATGCAACAGGTTAGACCCCGCAGCCGCCGCCACAAGCCGCCAAAACCGCCATAAAGAATTTCAGCCGCCGCCAGCCAATAATTTTGTAAGCCAAAATGTGCCGCCATCTATTAAGATTCGGCTGAACCATTTATGTGCATCAAATACCGGAGGCTGTCGTCATGTTTTAGCGTATGTATAGCACCCCAATGCATTCTGCGTGTTGGTGCGACGAATTTTGAAGTTAAGTTACCGCGTGCTCCTCAGACGAAACGGTAAAGCGCTTTCATGCAATTTTGACAAGTGACAAGGTTTGCGCAGGTTTCGCGCTGTGTCAGCGATTTTCTTTCGCCAGAGTGCATTTCTGTTGCTAAACGCAAATAGGCCTATGCTTTGCTGTGTCCTAACCAAATCCATCCCTAAACCTAACCTGTCAGTAAAGCAATGTTTCTGCTGCTTTACTTTTGCCAAGAACAGCTTAATTTTGCCCAAACCTAAACCATCCCTGAACCAAACGTCTGCGTGTCATCTATAGCCTACGCAATGCATGATGACATTTTTCACCGGAATACACTGCACAAAATGAAGTCTAGGCTACAACTATCTTTTTTGTCAGTGACAGTGACAGGATTCAACAAGTTTTTGTATGAGGGTGAAAAATTCTGAAGCAAGCAGTGATGTGCTGAAATAAATAGCCTACACTATTTATTTTAGTGGGCTACAATCCCTTTCTTCTTCTTTCTAATTATCCACCTGTGTTGTGGAAATCTAGCTTGTGTGCAACCAGTAGCCTAGGCCTACACTGCATGCGGGAACCTTATTAATTAACAGTAGCCTAAAATGCAGACCATGAGCCATTTACAGCCATGAAGGTTTTGGCTGAGCCAGCTAGCCAGCCAATAATTTCACCAGCCAGCCATTATCCTAAATACAAACGGCTTCGGGGTCTACAACAGGTCCACACATTTATTTTTCATATACATGAATATATTTTAATTGGGCAATAATTGGTATTAAATCAGTCATGAGTGGTCGCTAAAATGGTCCAGTTTTCCATGGCCTACTCTGAAACCCACAGCATGCTCATCCACCAACCAGGGAGTACCAGAGGTGAAGTGAAAAGGCCATGGTACTACTAGTACATTCGTTCAACACAAAGAACCAGAACAGAGGCTAACCAAAGTTACCACTGCACAGCTACTCCTCTAACAGACTGTAGCTTCACTTAACTTACAAGCAGTCATCTCACCTGTGACCAACATCCCCATCACAAGCTTGCAAACATACATGCAGAGCTCCCAGTGGCACAATGATACTCAGTGAAAACCTGAGGTGTGAAATGGTGAGATCAGACGATAACACACATTTTAGAATACAGAATTGTACACAAGGTGTATCTACTATGCCAAATGCATACAGGTTGGCAGGTCCTCTATTTATTCATTTTAGGTCCTAGGTCTGTCTCTGACAATTGACATAACATGGTTATCCAATAGGTAAAGGAACCACGATAACACCGATAACTGACAGTCATTCGACTGAGTTCAACAAGGAAGGTGCACTTCCCTGCGAGTCAGCCAATGTAATACTTCCTGATATAGGTCAGGCTGTGATCATTTAAATGAATAAATCAGTGATGCACGTTGGTAGGAAACTATTGATGCAAATGTGGAGACAGGTGAGCCACAGGTGTGCTACTGGGAAAGAGGGACTAAAGCAGATGGACATGCACTGTGGGGTGGAGAGACTCCTGTCAGACTGAGACCAGGGGAATTGGAAGTGGTGCGTGCGTGCGTGCGTGTGTGCGTGCACACAATAAAATGTGTATGGATTGTGCCCGTACTTTGACGCACAAGGTACGTTACAAAAAAACTGTTTCAACCAAACAAAGCTAGCATGCCATTAGCAAGAGTAAGAGACAGAAAGGTTGGGAGGAGTGTTGTTTGGTGGGGTGCAAAGTAGTGAGTGAGTTAGCGGTTTGGTAGAAATGAAGGGGGCCACCAAGACTCCCCTGCACCTGCCTAGCAGGGATTACCCACCCAAAAAAACACAGACACAAGAGAACCATTACTATGGCAACCACGAGTGCAATGAGGACCCCTAGGACACTGGCAGCTGTGTGTGTGTGTGCGTGTGTGTGGGTGCATCAGACGCTGTCACACAGAGTAAGGAGGTAATGGGGTTTGAAGCCAGACACAAAGCAGTAGGGCAAAAGGATGTCAGAGATACGCTACCTAAATACTAGCATGATGGCAACAGCCAGGGGGGCCTCTATACCCTGCGTCTTCAGGTTTGCTTCTCTTCTCTACCCTTTACAATCAGTCAGTGACACAGCCAGGCATACGACCAGTGGTACAAGGTATACCTTGACGAGAGTGTTTTAAAAAATATTTTATGCCCATTATGTCTTCTACCAATGTTGCAGCAGTGCATTATGCTTATGAGATATTATTTGATTAAGGAGTATTTAAGTTCAAATCAAGTTCGAGACAAACAAATACTACGCTTTTTGCCGCTACGAGCCAACTCCCGAAAAATGAAACAATATCAGGTGAATTCTATAGCAGGCCAGTCAGACATGCACAAGTAGTCAATTTGCAGTTAGGTAGCGAGGAGAGCTCCCCACGTCCCATCTAGATATGAATATACGGCATTGCTGATGACAGAAAATAGTTAATGTATTTGAAGTTAATGTTTTTAAAGCGCAATAGCAATAGATTAGCAAAGTGTGATGTCAGTGTGGGCTAGCAAGAAAGCATGGAATGGATAACAGCACACGCTTAAACAGCAGACGCTTAAAAAAATTAAAAAGAGAGAAATGTACTTTAAAATTGATTGTCAGTTTCGTGTGCATGTGTGTGAGAACACAAGTGCATGCAGGAGTTGCAGGAGTCAACAGTGACTGCGTTCTAATATGCTACCTTGCGTCCTCCACTTGTGCCTGTGGCCTCACCCCGCCTTCTGATCCCACCTCCGTGGAGAAAACAATAAAGTTTCCCCACTGTCAGCCTAGCCAAAACAATTTTTGGGGGACTATTCTTCATTCACCATCCAGTTTTCAAATGAGAAAATGTCTTTACAATTAAGCTTTTGCGAGATATTGAAATATAACGCTGTTGTCAGTGATGTCATCATGACATTTTACTTCCTGGTACAAGGCCACAAGCATAAGTGGAGGACGCAAGGCTGCATATTGGAACACTCCCTGTGTGCATGGTACCTCCAGCCAACAGGTTTTCAAAAAAGTAGACCCTACACAGTGGACAACCTTGTTTGTCCACAAGTTATTAGGTAGCCTAAGCCATAGCAATAAGGGCCAAAACATACCAAGGCGGAACGGAACGGTCTCGGGACGAACGCTGTCTTTCTGCTTAGTTTCGGCCGGCGTGTTTTTCTCTACCTTTCACACTGACAGCGTCGGCGTGCGTGGCCAGTCCTGTTGAAAACCCTCCCCACAGCCAAAGCTAGCATGCTACTTTGTCATTCATTTGAATGAGACACCGCCGGTCGCCGGCGTGAAAAATACGCTCGAGTTCTATTTTCCAAATGCAGTGCGGAACGGAGCCGGCTCCCGTGCCGCTGACGCTCGACTACCGCCGGTTGGTGAGTAAGGACAGATATGTTTAAATGTATTTTCACCGACGCCGGTAAAAAACGCGGCCGTTCCGCGACGCTTTACCGCCCTGGTGTGTAAGACCCCTAAGAAGCGGTCACTTGGTTTTGCTGTGGTGAAAAAATTGACAACTAACTAACAAATTATCAAAAATCAGTTAACACCATTTTGATCAGCCTTGATAAGCATTGCAATTTATGCACTGGCTATGAGTTAGAAAATTGTATCTTTTCAATAGGATAATATAATAAAATATGGTTTCCTTCTTTTGGTGCATGGTCTGAAGCAGGCTGGTGTGTACCTTACTGTTCAATTCTGTTGGCGCAGCTGTTATCTGTAACCTCAGTCTGGAGCATTGATGAACCTCACACTGAACTCACTGGCATAAAGATAAGACAGATTAACTGAGAGATTTAAAGCACTTCATGGCTTGCCAGTTTGGTCAAATTTGCAAGCCACTGCCCATCTCGGCAAGATCTGTGTCTATACGCATTTATCGCCTCTCAATGCATATATTTAATGTGCAAAAGGATTTTTAAAGGAGCCCAACACTGATCTTGCATCGAAATTGTCTTGATCAATCTGAGGCATGCGTTCATAGGGAGCATACCAAGTCAGGCCATCCATACACAAGGATATTGCAATGATGGACCTCTATGAAGTTGCTTTAAGATCATGGAAAGAGTGTGTGGCTTTGAAAAGCCGATTTCAAACACTTTAAGATGCCAAGAGATGTGGCCTGGAGGTTTCAAGGCAGGCTCCCGATTTGCATTCATGTATGATTAAAATCGGTGTCGGTCGGGTCCCAGAGTGTCTGATTTCATGTGAAATGACCCATGTGCTCTGTTGCATCCTTTGCCATTAACGCCAGCCTTGACCACTTAGCATTCCAGCCTGTGCCAAAATGGTGATTCAATGAGTTGCATGTAAACTGGGTGGCCCTCCAAAACGAGTGGACTACTTGAGTGCAAGACTAATAACACAGTTGGTAGCATGAACAACACACCAGCTCCACAACTGTTTTAAATGCAGGGCAAATCTTCTTCTGGAAGACAACAATAATACTTCCAACATGATTAAAAACTACAAATTGGACTTTCTGTCCAAATACACTTTCAAATCCAAGAAAATTGACGTGTTAACTCTAACTTACCACAAGGATTTTTCTTCATTCACACAATTGCTTTGTTTGTACATGTGATGGAAATCTTCTCATTAGAATTCTAGCCCAGGGGTCAGCAACGATTGACACGCCAGTGTTGTAAAAAAAGTAACCGGCTACCTGAAAGTGAATGCTGTTTGCCAGAAAGTAGTCACTGTAAAACTAGTTCAGAATTCAGAACTTTTTGGTTTCCTACATTTACCCGTCATTAAGCCATTGTATTAGTCCCATAATCACGTTAACGTGTGTTCAGAAATATCAGACTAAGCGAGTAATAAAGCATTGACAAGTAAGTGACCGGTGAGTGTGCTTTTCAGTGAAAACATCGAAATGTGCAATATACATTTAAATCTAAAATAATTTGCTGTGATGTGGGAAATTTGAATATCTATGCATATTCTCTAATTTTGGGTAATTTTAACGTTATATATATTTAAAAGTGTCGTTTCAGTGCAGCAGCCCAGGCCTACTGCAGTATCACTGCAGTTTTACCAGGTGAAGGCAGCAACTTATACAATAACAAACTGGAAAAATACATCGATGTGGACATGAAAACACCACACTCTTGAGGGAGGTGGGGTCATCATGTACACGCAATCAAAATTCATCTGTCTGATCAGAACACTTGGTTCTGTTCACAATTCATCTGTCTGATCAGAACACTTGGGTCTGCAGTCATCCTTCCATTTCATACGAGCCCCAGTGGTGGTCACACCATTCCAGTGTTTCAGTGAAGGCGAACTGTTCAGATTTTAAGTGAAAGTGAAAGCCCATTGGGAAACTCCAACTCCCATTGTCATTGTGACACAGCACACAAGTGAACACTGCGCACAACGAAATTGCATTTATGCCTCACCCGTGCAAGGGGGCAGCCCTCAGTGGCGCCCCATGGGGAGCAGTGCGGTGGGACGGTACCATGCTCAGGGTACCTCAGTCATGGAGGAGGATGGGGGAGAGCACTGGTTGATCACTCCCCCCACCAACCTGGCGGGTCGGGAGTCGAACCGGCAACCTCTGGGATGCAAGTCTGACGCCCTAACCGCTCACCCATGACTGCCCTGCAATGTCTCTTACCTGCACAGAAAAGTCTTGAAATTACCACACTGGTGGGGACAAATTATGGTCCTTTCAGGGAGATGCATATTTTTCCACTGCTTTTATACTTTGGTAATAATATATTGCAAAAATACCTTCACAATGAAGAATACTGGACAATCAGAATGAACCGCCAGTGTTGAGAGTGCACCACCACAGCATGCCAATGTATTGCATTCACTGTGGAGGGTTGATTTCCCCTTGCAATGACGTCATGGCACAATACCACTAATTCATGTTGTGCGTTTCTAGATTTCTCTTAAGACTCTGAATGGCAAGTTTCTGGTGTGACAACCTGGTGGGTGGAGGAAGCAGGGAAAGGTATGGTAAGAGCTGGATGGCAAACGTGCAGATACTGTCTAGGTAAAAACACCACCAAAATTATCTTCCCTTTATCCTGCTTGACATTACCACTCAGACTCGCTCTTGCAGTGGATAGCGGCAGTGTGTCTTAACGTTTCTGCCATTGGCAGTGGGGAGGTCTCGGTTCCCTCTGTGAGTCATGGCCGTCTGGAGGCATAGGCCTTCAGCTTTCACACATGGCTCATCTGCTTCAGTAGCACTCATCTAAGGGCTCAGAGGCCTTGGCCATCTGTGGTGAGGCGATGTGAAGCATAACCAAAATGACCCCCCCTTAAAAATCCTTTGCTTCATTCTTGAACCTTTTTAAACTAAATGCTAGTGACACACGAAAATAAATAAAGACCAACTTTTTGCGGTTATTAAATTCTATTACCAGTCCCTCCAGGATTTTGCACTGGGATTTTGTGATTTTTGCGGTCAAAATGTCTGATTTTGCGGCGGCATTTTCCCATTTTTTGCAAAGATTTTGCGGCATTTTCTAATTTTTTGCAAAGATTTTGCACCCCTTTCTGGGTTTTTTTGGTAACTGAAAACCACAATCAGTCTAAGCAGGCTTAAGACAAAAGAGAGAGAGATTCAGAAACACACTTCCTATAATATAATAATAAAATATTGACAATAATAAAATATTGTCAAAAACTGCCAGAGTGTCTTATAAGCCAGTGCGTCCAATGTGTAAAAAAAATCATGGCCGCGACACTCATAAATGTCTGTCGATATTTTAGAACGACTTCGGGGGAAAACGGGACTGCGCGTTATGAAAAAATACTTGTGGGTATAGCCTACCAGTAGGCTAATGAAGAGCGTCGCGGGGTACAGTAGCCAGGTTGTATGCAAGCGTTACAATGTCACCTGTGAGGAAGACGCGTCTCTCTCTCTCTCTCTCTCTCTCTCTCTCTCTCTCTCTCTCTCTCTCTCTCTCTCTCTCTCTCTCTCGTGCTCGTATTGCAAGCTGTTGCATATTATTTGCTTGTGATGGCATACACGCTCTCGTTGACATGGTTGTGTGCATGGTTGCATGGATTCGCAAGACTTTATTGCAATAACACAGTGAAAGCGTGGAAGGGCCGTTCACTTCCTATCTCGGTGTCCTTGACTGAAACAAGTTGCAAAACTCCACACTTCCGAATCCTTTGCGATCGGCACTACAGTGATTGTTATCAGAAGGCTTGTGCCTACGCATAGACATAGACCCTTAAATTACAAACATTAGCGAACATTGAAAAAAGATCAGACAACGGCCGTCGGGTAGCATGCTCATGAAAGCGACAGGGAAAATGTAGCCTAACGTAAGATGTTTGCTATGCGACAGCACCGCCACTATTTCATGACTGCATACACTTTTTCGTCATGGATAAATGGGCAACAATACTAGCCTAGAAATCTAGACACCCCTAGCGCGTACGGGTCTGGCTCGCTAGGCTACAACAATACTTTTGCCAGCCAGAATTGCACTGAAAAGTAGGCTACTGCTGTTTAAAAAAGGTAACGGGTGTGCAGCACCGACGCCTGCGTGTAGGCCTATGTGTGAGGGAGGGGAGGAGAGAGACGGAGCAGCTGAGATGAGGGTCGCGACTTGCGAAATAGCAGGCAATTATTTTTCAATGTTTCAGTGACATATTAACAAAAATGCTTCCTATTGGTTTTCGTCTCCGGTGGTATTGTAGTCACATTTTTTTTTTTTTTGACGAAAATATAAATCAATAAACTCCACAGAATGTTGAAGGGGACAAAGGGGAAAATTTTGCGGGAAAAATGCGGCTTTACAGGAATTACGTGGCATCGTGAAATTATGCGGAATATCATTGAATTTGCATGAATCCACGCGATCGCTGAATCGCGAAAAACTGGAGGGACTGTATTACTGCCTTATTGAATGATAGATGGTAGATGAGGTGGATGAAATTGAACCACCAGTCTTGAAGTCAAATTTACTACCATTTAATACCCTTTTTCACTACCTTTAGATATTTTTTACAACCATCACGACACTCCTATGCGAGTATTAACAAGACATCTTTTGTAATTTCTACCTCCTTAACATTACAGTACACGTTCGCTTTTTGCAAAAAGACGCCCGAAAGAAAGCAGTGCGGCGGCACTGTACCATGCTCAGGGTACCTCAGTCATGGAGGAGGATGGGGGAGCGCACTGGTTAATTACTCCCCCTCCACCAACCTGGCAACCTGACGCCCTAACTGCGTACCCATGACTGCACCTCATACTGCCCTCAGATACAGAATCAATATATTTTTTTGTCAAAATGGTACAACTAAAAAAAAAATAAGACCCAGTTTTTCAAAAAATAATACCTTTTCGGCAAATTTACTACTTTTAAGGCCATTAAATGTATGCTTTTTAATTGATCACCTTTTAATACTTTTCAAAACCCTGCATACACCCTGTGAACTACCTATCTACCCTGATGAACTTCAGCATTGTACATGAAAATAACCAAAGGACTTCCTCTAGATTTGTAGACTCCAATACCCTCCACGTAGCTAGCAGTGTGAAAGGTTTGAAAACCCTGCAATATTCTGGGTCAGATGTCAGTACATTGGGGAAAAAGAACTAAGGTACTAATTTCAAAGTGCAATAAGTTCTTTACTCCTTGGCAAAAGGCGGGCAAGTCAATCAGAACAAGTACAACGCTGTGACCTCACTTGTAACAGGCTCAGATGTAGACACAAGCAGAATCTACCCAAAAGCCACATGTTGAATGGAGATGGAAGGACTGCAAAAAAATACCATGACTGCTTGTCTCAGGCATTGACAATACTTGAGGCAAAAAACGTGACTGTACAGGTCCAATATAAAACATGAAAAACTGATGTCCAGCACAGACATGATGTTCATGATCAAGGTTTGAAAAAAAGACCTCCACATACACCTATGCATGAATGACAACTCGCAGCTACCACCCTCAAATATTTTCCACATCTCTAACTTACTACCTTAACCTGAAAAATGCCTGAAAAACCTGTATCTCTTCTCTACTCTGTAACCTGCATCTCCACTCAGGCTGAATACATTCACCGCACCAACATCAAGATTTTGTCTCAGTGCAGGAAAAAAAGGCAGTCGTCATGGCATCTGTGTTATCTGTGGTGGCAGTCACCCAAAACTACACACTATCTGCAGTTCTTGCTATACATCATTCTATAAGGAAGGAACGTGAGGGGGGAGTCAGAAAGGAAAGATTGTAATAGAGAATCAAGAAGGGAACAAACAGAGGTAGGAGAGCAAGATGATGAGACAAAAGAAATTAGACAGGGGAGGGTTTTGCCTGGATTAAATATAGAACCGGTTTAACCACATGGATCCGTGCATTTAATCATGCTTAATTACATTGTCATGATTGGCACTCTGCGTTCATTACCCACCATGGGAGAGAAGAAGGATCCCTCCCTCCCTATCCCCATCCCATCCCTTTCTTATCATCAGACTAACTGTCCCTTCCCAGCCGGTCACGCTAATGCACTCGCATCCCAGATGTTTGAGGCAGAAATTGATAAGGTGAAGAGGACGATGAGGCGCGGGCGTGAATAAGTAATGAGCGGGGCTGAGATGAGGAGGTGGTTATCTCATCCCACTCGAGTGCGGTGGGCAGTGGGCGAGGAGCGAAGTCTGACTGATGCGGCGAAAGACCAAAATCTGACCAAGTCATCACAGGAGAAGGGAGGAAAGGCACTCAGGTGGACAGATGGCAACATACAGTATATTAGGAGGAGCTAACCCTAACCAAGCAGCTTGAGTAGCGGAGGGACACACATGCACATACCTTTAGTGCAGACATGGAAGGTGTGCATGTGTGTGATCCCTTAAGATATGTGTGGACCTGACCGAGGTGGGTTTTTTTTTTCTTTACGATCTCTTCTTCAGATAAATCAGCCATAGAGCAACTGCTCAGTCAAAGGTAATGCAGAAATTCTTGGGACTGCTAACTGAGTTGCCTGCACACCAACTTGAACAAAGCCATGATGCATCTCACACCGGGAGATGAACCTATTGGTTTGTGTGAAAATGTTGATAACTGCAAAATCATTCACTTGACTTGGTTGAGTCTAGCATACGACATTTAGGAGAGTGCATGGGACCTGAGCAATGACAGATGCCTCACTGGACAAGCCTGCCACAAACAGTGGCTTTACAATACTTCATCCTGAAAAGAACAATTTTGTAGGGGCGACATGGCACAGTTGGCTAGTACACCATTTAATTACACTGGGGACCCAGGTTTGTTTTTGGCCCAAGGTTGTTTCCTGACCCTTCCTCGTCTCTCTCTTCCCACTCATTACCTGTCTCCATCACTGTCCTTTCAAAATGATAAAGGTGTAAAGGCCCAAATGTATATAAAGCCTATTCACGTGGGCACCCTGTCCTGTTCAAATACTTGTTGATTTCTTACTTTGAAATGTTAAATAGGGACCAATTTTACCACTTGACAGCTGCAGCAGCATAGCCTGGCTATTGCCAGTCTAAATCACAAGTATAGATATTTGGTGTGTTCCATTACTTGTACTGTGTACCTTGTTTAAGTGCAGTAAAGTACCTTTTCCACCTTCCACAATTGACAAGACGAGTACATTCCGATTCCCGTTCTGTCTGATACACTTAACGGAAATGACGGTTGGTCGCGCGTCATCAGCGTTTACCAACCGCCAATATACAATTCATCACAGAAGGCACTGTTTGTTATGCTGACACTTAGTTACCCCTGCCTCTAATACACATGCCGATTGTCTTTGGAATCAAAACTATGCTGTTATCACAGAGATTCGGCCGATTGACATATCTGACACTTAACTACGAAACAAACATGGCGGCCGTTGAATGCGAAAAGTGTACAGTAACTCCACACTTCAAAAAATTGCCGTTTTGGGGACGTTATCCGGGTAATTACAGTACACTTTACCGCCGCGATTAGAAATGGAACACCCTGCATGCATACCCAAACAAAGAGCAGAGGGGGCGGAGAGTATGAGTATTGGAACACACCAATAGTCTTGGAACCATGTACTCATTTCCTCAAAGTGGAGGTCAATCTAAACCAGTGTTTCTCAACCTTTTCTCAGGCGAGGCACCCTTTCAATTCATGAAAAATTTCAAGGCACCCCAAACCAACAAGCCGTAACATGGCATCGCATCCGATACCACACCAGCTTAGAAAAGTAACACATTTGCAGACGTCACACGGCCTACGTTCGAAGTTGCAGCTGACTGGGGCGACCTAAATTGTCTTTATTGTGCATGAATGGCAGATGAAAGATTCCACTGACTAACATTAAATTAACAATTTAGACAAATATGTATTATATTACATAATTTATTTATCAGCCACGTTTCCGCGGCACCCCTGAGAGGGGCCTGCGGCACCCCAGGGTGCCCCGGCACCCCTGTTGAGAAACACTGATCTAAACTATATCTAAAGCTGGCTATTCATCTTGTGTCATCATGATGAACCTGTGAATTAAGTATGAGCTTTCGTTTGTTTCATATGTATTCCTCTCCCTCCCTACTCTGTGGCTGGGATCACAAAGTCGAGCAAAGTTTTCAGCTAGGGTTTCCATGCGGTCCTTCAGATCGGAACCATCACATCATGCAAGGCAGCAAGGGATTTCCCAGGCTGATGCCAGCACAGATCCAAAGAAGGTCCCATCAGCAGGTATTACCCTCACACCTCACATTTATCAGTGCCAGCGGGGGAAGCTATTATGCAACTAAATGCATGGATCAGTCGTATCGTTTACAACCAGCATTCATGAAAACCCATTTCCCCATCCACTCAAATGAAGTTTTGAAGGCAAATTACTTATCAGTTTGGCTTGCCAAACTGTGCCTTCCTGTTGCAAATTTTGTAGCATGGCCAAGATAACCACAGAAACACTGAGAAGAAGCAGGGCATCGGTTGAGCCCTTTCCAGAAGTTTTCTAGACTCCCCATCAAGCAGACGACTTAAGAGTTCCAAATCTGCCATGTGTAGCTAAATGGGATGCAATCACCCTCTAGAGTCCTCATTCATGTTCCCACAAGTGTGCTATCCCGCCTCATCCCCACCGTCTCTCCAGGGATGAATTACAGTGCATCTCTTAACAACTCCTGATCATGAGTAGATGCTGACTGAATTATAAGCCAGGATCAGAAAATGTATGCTTCACATGTAAATGTTGATGTGGCTGCGATGAAGACAAAAATGTAGTGTCTGCATGACAGCTGGAAGCCATGCTATAGATAAGTTAAGATGAGTAAATGAAATGCTAAGGCCCAGCAAATGTCGATTTAATGTAGCAAAAAATGTTTTTCATTCCACCTTCAAGCGTCCCAACTGATACATGTGTCTGCACATAAACTGCATACTGTTTCTAGTAATGAACAAGACCACAGTGCTTATTTATAACACGGTTCACTCAGATATTGCAATGTAATATTAAACATAGGAAATCATCATTATTTATTCAAGTTGCATCCTTGATACAACAGATGGGTGCTTTAAGTGTCTGTCAGTCAGCTGTTCTGTACACATTAATTCTCTGTATCTAGTATTGCATTGACTATGTGCAATAGGGCAGGCATCCAGCCACTCCTAAAGGTTCTCATTAAACGTGTGCTGTTCAGTGTCAACCATCATGTGATGTCTCCTCTGAATGCATCTAAGACACATTCCACCACATATTATAACATGTTATGCTAAGAAGACAATGACAGCTTTACTTGATACACTGAAATGCTGCAGTTTTTACAATTGGTGTATATATGCATGGAGGTACGGTGATGTGCCCACTTTTGTTGACAATTGCTCCATTGACGGTAATAAAAGAAATTGAATGAATGTGGCCACACTGCCAACCTAATGGCAGCATGTAGGCTACTGGCCTATTTATCAATACTGTACGCAATCTTCTTAATACTGTAAGCAATGACATGATTTCCACAGCATTTTATTTGTCTTTTCCCTAAAATCTACAAAATGCAACATCAGCTCACCTGCATACTGCAGGTAAAACCATGCACCAAATCCTACTAGTTTCTCATCTCCAGGGAATATCAACACAAATGTACATGTATTTTGACAGCCGTATGGCCTGTCATTTTGACTGTAAACGCGTGAGCATGACAGGGGTTTTAAACTTCAGTATTAAGGCAAAGTAAGGCCAAACAGTTCGGGATGATGATGGGACTTAGGCTAAGTATTCTTACCTCCATCCCTCTCTCTGACTCGGTGTGCGTGGATCGGTTTCGCCCGGCCATGACTCGAAGTGTCGGTGTGTTTGTTGTCTGGGCTGTCAGATCGACGCAGGATTTTGCATGGTGGGGTAGCATCAGCTGGGTCTCGCATCTTGTCATGTCTGTGGTCGCTACCGGGGTGACTCTTTGATGAGTATTTAAGAGTCTGCAAAGACATAGATTACACACATAGCTAACGATTTGGGATACATTGCAATCAAGGAAATGTACTTATTGGAAATTCAGTCGTGAAATAGGTCTTTATTATGACACTCCCAATACCACTAACTGCACATTTTATCAAGTAATTAAGAAATATAAGCTTACATGACTCTTTTTAATCCAATTTAGCTCATAAGAAAATAACAGTCGTGACTTAAATTGAGGTGAAGACATGGCTGTAGTACGTCACTGGCAGGCTAAACATAGCGATCGAAATAGTTCCTAGAAACCTAATGGCACACGGCTGTCAATGTTTATTTTATTATATACAATTTTATGCGTTGCTTTCGCAAATACATTTTGACGTCCGCCCCAACACTTTGACACCACTGATTACGGTGTTTCGCACTAAGGCTGCTAGATATGCTAAGAGAAAAACAGCTCATAGTGCTACTTAGCCGGAAACTGAGTACGCGATCGTTCAGATATCGATTCAAAACGACGTTACTAGTCATTTTAAATAGTACTGCACATATATTGTGCTGCTAACATTAAATATAAACGTTGACTGGTCGATTGCAGGGCCAAACAGGCCTCGGTTTACCAGACAAGCTATGTGATCTAGCTAGCTAGCTAATAAAACTCGTTAGCAATATATTAATATTGTTATATTCGACGATCAAACTCGTCTTGTCAAAATCAGATTGTCATTTTAACGCTTAGGGTTGAAGTCAGCGTGTTTCTAGTCCGAAAACGACTGAAACCACACACTTTTCTTGCAATTTTCCGCACAGCGGCCTACACTGCCCTAAAAGCCTGTACTAGAGTACCCATTTTTAATCTTATTTGTTTCTTGCTAGCTTGTAGCTACCTGATAGGGCTGTGAATCCCTTCGGTCGTTGCACCTGAAAAATAAAAGACAGACTGGTTAGTTGGGTTGAAGTCATTGGTTATTACAGTAAGTCGCTAAATAATTGCAACAGCTGAATTAGCTTCCTTAAGTTTCTGGCTACTTATTTTGGTTTCAGCAAAAATGGCGGATTGTCAAAGCGGAGAAGAGAAGGAGGAAAAATCGGAATATAGCTAGCATAAACGAAAAAAATGTTTACCCATCGCCGACTTTCGCTGGTCTCCTTGCATACATTACCATCAATCCCGTGTTGGTGTGTGTGGAGCGGATGTGAAAGATAGTAAAGTTATTTGTTGTTGTTTTAGGCTAAGGCCAACCTAGTCTGTTTTATCACTTGCTAAGCGAGTCTCTGTTAGCATTTGCTAATCGGAAGAGCACCCGAGGTCCATCTCCCACTCGCACACACACCAGACTCTGCCCCGAAGAAGAGAAGCGCAGTTCGACAAGCCGCCCCGCCTCCCCCTCCCACAACGACATCCGGGATATTTGAGCCTTTTCATAAGTCGTTGCTGAAACTCGGCTGGATTCAGCTGGTGCCCGAGTGGGCATCAGTCTAAATCAAACAAATCATGAAAATAATAATCATATCGACATATGACGAATATTGTAAATAAGTTTGTTACATAGTTATTGCATAATATTCAGTTTGCCATGGTAAAATATTATCATTGACGGATTTATAATTCAGCACATGCATAGCCAAAACATGCCACAAGCCTACAACTTTGGACGTATATTCAATATGAATTTTCTGCATGCTTATCTCTATATTCAGTAGGCCTAAAGGTTGCTAACTCATCAGGAGAGATCTAGGCTACATCATGCGAAACAGTGCAGTGTTGTTCTCTATTGACATCTGGTGGTTATAAGTGGTAGTAGCAAAGATTCTCTATTCTAACTCAGTATGACAGACATAATAAATACGCAAAATCAATTGACTAAATGACGGGTCTTTACAAAATCCCTACAACCCAAACCAAGACTTCTAGAGATAGCCTTTGCGATTCAACTTCAATGTGTCTCCCTTCCACAACATGTGAGTGCGTGCGTGTAGTTGTGTATGCTGTGTGTGTTGTGCATGTGTGTGCTCTGTCTGTATAGGCCTATGTGTTTTGTATATTTGCATATAGCCTATGTCTGTGCTTGTGTGTAATGCATGTCTGCATTTGTATCTAATTTGATAGTGTATTTATGTGCGTGTGCCGTGCGTGTCTGTGTGCACGCGTGTGCGTGTGTATCTGTGTGTCTGTGTAGCCTACCGTTCCGCCGGTCTGCTGAAACAAGCGGGTGTGTGATGGTGTGCTTGAGTTGGTTGTGTAATCCAGTGTAGTCAGGTAATGAGGGCCACATTGAGGGGCCATATTGTTTATCACTCTGGAGCTCAGCCCTGCTACGCTGTACTCTATGGCTTACCCAGATCCACAAACACACTCACACACACACACACACTCACACACACACACACACACACACACACACACACACACACACACACACACACACACACACACACACACACACAGCGTGGCCATATCAGATTTCTGCAGCGTAAGAGAGCCAGAGTTGATTCCAAGCACACAACCTTCTTCCATATGGGAGCAGAGGAGCAGCTATTCTAAAACGTCATACCATAGACCCCACATCTAATATCGCACTCCAACACACACACACACACACACACACACACACACACACACACACACACACACACACACACACACACACACACACACACACACACACACACACACACACACACACACAGCCTTTGGAAATGTCCTTTGGCCTTGTGAATTGAAGATTATAATAATAAGTAATTACTGTAGGCCTAATAGCCCGACAGGGAATGTGGACATGCACAGAAACTTATTGGGATGCCCTGAAGTCATTCCTGGTTAATGCAAATCTCCTGAAGAGCTCTTAAAACAGAAAGAGAGAGAGAGAGTCTGCTGCCGGGATGAGGCAGGAGCCAAAAAAACAATGCAAACACTGCTTGTCAGCAGAGTGTATTGTGGAGCCACGTTCAAAAGGTTGGCATAGGGGGCATCTCTTTTTTTTGTGGGGGATCGCTTTCTAGAACTATCCTGCAGCAGGACCTTTTGCCATCAGAAGACAATGCGCCATACACTGGAACTAATTGCATTGAAAACCGTGTTTAGCTCAAGCAGGGCCAGCCGTGAAGGGCTGGAGGTGGGGTGAGGGGAGCAAGACATTGAATGGTTGGTATGGAAAAAAAACATGTGATTCAATTGAGTAGTTTGGTTATTTACTTTGTCAATCCTAAATCATGACAAGAAAGCGCTGAATATGTGCTTTTTTCACATTCTTATATATTTTTTCATCTAGTCTGGGGCTAGATTAAGCCATCTCGCGGTCCGCATCTGGCCCCCGGCCTTAGGCTATGTTTGACACCTCTGTTTTTTTATTGTCATGAAATGAATTTCTACCAGTTGACAAATTTCCAGATGTTGACAGCAATGTCGACACCTAAATCTAAAGAATATAGGCTATAGTTTGGGTTCAGGGTTCTCAAGTCTCACTGGGAGTGAGACTTTTGGCCCTTTCGCTCTTTCTCACTCAACGCTTTGTATCTCTCACTCTGGAAAATGGTCATAATAAAGCTCAAATCTCATTTGATTTAGGGTTTTTTCCAGCAGGCTTCACTGCATTTAATTTAACCCATTGAGTGCCCGTGAGGAGAATGTCCCACACCACACAGCAATCAAAAAGCTATATTGCACAGAACTAATTGGATCTGTTGGGGCTACTGTACTTCTGAACGTCAAAATCATATGATGCCAGTGGAAAGGGTACAAGCCAATCCAAGCAGGATGCTGGTAAACTGAAGCATTGATGAGAGGAGCGGATGAGGCACTCGTGAGAAGAATTGATGAAGGTGTAGGGCTGGGTGAAAAAAAATCTCACTGCTCAACTCGGGTCAAAAATTGACAGCCGATGCTGCACAACATTCAGAGGATGAACCTGTCTGGCCAAGTTGGCCATCTTTTGAAATCCCAATCGTCCTCTCTTCTTGGAGCCTGGTTGGGCCTGACAGCGGGCCCTTCACTCATTTATATCATAACAACATTGCTATGACATTACTGTGAGGCTTAAGTAAAAGATGAATAATAATAATTTTGGTGATAGTAAGGTTATAACATAGGCTCTGCAAAAAGGGGTTATATGTTTGAGCTTACAACACATGAATGGGACAGCAACACAATAAATCTGTCATTGGCACTGCTGGTTGTTAGTCAGAGGAAAGAGAAAATATTATTGACTGTAGATGCAGAAGCACTTCAAGCGCAGGTTAAGCTCGCCCGGCGCCTTTGAGAATTCGGTTTAATACCTCGTAAAACAGGGGTGGGGAACCTATGTCTCGAGGGCCGTTTACGGTCCTTGAGGCCGTTTTATCTCCTCCATGACTGAGGTACCCTGAGCATGGTACCGTCCCACCGCACTGCTCCCCATGGGGCGCCACTGAGGGCTGCCCCCTTGCACGGGTGAGGCATAAATGCAATTTCGTTGTGTGCAGTGTGCAGTGTTCACTTGTGTGCTGTGGAGTGCTGTGTCATAATGACAATGGGAGTTGGAGTTTCCCAATGGGCTTTCACTTTCACTTATCCGGTGTTCTGCCAGATTTTCCTACATTGTAATATTTTCCTACGTACCGGTAATATTGTTTACAGTAAAATACAAAACAGTAACACCAAACAGGGTGTTAGATTTACGAGATGAAAGATATGAAAATAAAATCGCATGGTCATGGATACAAGTACTACCGAAAACCTGGCTTTTTATTAAACTTCAGTAAAAGCGCTAGCAAAACCTCTAGCATAACGAGTAAGTTAGCTAAGTTGCCAGGGTCACACTTCAATTTCTAAAATACACATAGGCCTACACAAATAATGATAAACACACACCTAGTGTAAATTGTAAATTAAAGTACTCTATTCATCTGTTCTCCGCTAATATTGCACAGTCTTAGGATCAGTTGGGGTTGACGTTTCATGGTCTGCGCATGCCCAATGGGGGTTTGTAGGATTATATTACATGTAGGAGGATTTTACAGAACACCGGCCCCCGACATCATTTCAATGTTATGCAGCTTCACATGAAATGTAATGTATTTTGTAAAGGAATCTTAGAAATTACTTGCAATACAATTAAGTTATTTTAGGGCACCAAGGGAGGTTATCTGTTTTAAAGCTGGCTGCCTTCAACATAGGCCTAAAGTGCAGGGGGAAATCCTGGTTTGTGTTCATAGTGCAGCCCTCGGAGGACTTTGACAGCCCTTGGAGGAATTTTGAAGTGGCCCCTCGAATGAAAAAGGTTCCCCACCCCTGTGCAATCTTAGGAAGCCCCTTAAGATAAGTGAAGAGTCTTTACTTGCTTCTTGTGCTGTTCCAAGCTGTAAGAGTGACTGCAAAAACTTTAGGGCCTACTACACCACTATAGTACACAGGGACTTTTGTAATACAATACGACTTGGTCATTGCCATTTTGGAAACAGGTCATTTATAACAGGGGCTGTGTCTTACTGGATTTACATTGCTGTCATACAGTGCCCTCCATAATTATTGGCACCCCTGGTTGAGATTAGCCTGGCTCTCGCGAGACCCCTAGTGCTTCGTGCATCTTCGTTACACTTCGTGAGCTCGATGACAATCCATCTGAGTGAGAGCCAGGTTAGGTTGAGATGTGTTAAAAGCCTTAAAATAAATTCAGTGTTTATTGCAGAAGAATACTGTCACACTGAAAATTTTAGGAAAATGTAGCCTTCAACTCAAATGAATTGTAGGAAAATAAAAAAAATCCCTGACTAAAAAATAATTATTTTTCATTAAATCACCTGTTCCACAATTATTGGCACCCTTAACAATTCCCAGGAAATAAATATAATTGAAGCATTTCTGTCATTTCTACAGTAGTTTACAAAGTTTACCAGAGTATGTAGGAACATTTAATTAGTAATTCATCACTTCCTGTTTCCCTGGGGTATAAATATGACGTGACACAGAGGCCATTTCTCTTATCCACTCTTAAACATGGGAAAGACAAAGGAACACAGCATACAAGTGAGGCAGATGTGCGTCGACCTTCACAGGTCAGGCAGAGGCTTCAAGAAGATTGCCACTCAACTGCAGCTGCCCATATCTACTGTGAGAGGAATAATTAAGAAGTTCAAAACAACTGGAACAGTGGTAAACAAGCCTGGACGAGGACCCAAGTTTATTTTGCCACCACACACAGTGAGGAGGATGGTAAGAGAAATCAAAATATCTCCAAAGCTCACTGTTACAGAATTACAACAAATGGTAGCATCCTGGGGTCACAAAGTCTCCAAATCAACCATCAGGCGCTGTCTACACGCCAACAAGCTGTTTGGGAGGCATGCACGGAGAAAACCTTTCCTCACCCACAATCATAAACGCAAACGTCTGGAGTTCGCCCAGCGGTATTGGGGCTTCAACTGGGACCGTGTGCTTTGGTCAGATGAGACCAAGATTGAGCTTTTTGGCAACAAACACTCTAAGTGGGTCTGGCGTGCCACGAAAGATGCGCATGCTGAAAAGCACCTCATACCCACTGTGAAGTATGGGGGTGGGTCAGTGATGCTGTGGGGCTGTTTCGCTTCCAAAGGCCCTGGGAAGCTTGTTAGGGTGCATGGCATCATGAATGCTTTGAAATACCAGGACATTTTAAATCAAAATCTGTTGCCCTCTGCCAAAAAGCTGAAGATGGGTCGTCACTGGGTCTTTCAGCAAGACAATGACCCTAAACATATGGCCAAATCTACACAGAAATGGTTAACCAGACACAAAATCAAGCTCCTCCCATGGCCATCTCAGTCCCCAGACCTCAACCCCATTGAGAACCTGTGGGGTGAGCTGAAGAGGAGAGTACAGAGGAGAGGACCCAGGTCTCTGGATGATTTAGAGAGATTCTGCAAAGAGGAATGGCTGAAGATCCCTCTTTCTGTCTTTTCCCATCTTGTGAAACATTATAGGAGAAGATTAGGTGCTGTTTTGTTGGCAAAAGGGGGTTGTACAAAATATTAACAACAGGGGTGCTAATAATTGTGACACACATTATTTCATGTCAAATAATTATTTCTTTATGTGGGATTTTTTCCCCACTGAATAAATGCACTTGTATTGAAGGTTGGATTTTTCTCTTTTTTTCCATTAAGGTCCCATATTATTTAGAGAAAAATAATAATAATTGGAAGCTAAAAAACACATCTCAACCAGGGGTGCCAATAATAATGGAGGGCACTGTATGTTTGAAAGAACAGGGCAGTCATGGAGCAGCCGTGGGGTAACCGTGGGGCAGCCGTGGCCTAATGGTTAGGGAGGTGGGTTTAAGATCAGAGGATTGCAGGTTCAAATCCCTCCCTCCACCTCAATCCATGGCTGAGGTGCCCTAGAGCAAGGCACCTAACGTCACATTGCTACAGGGACTGTAACCAATACCATATTTCTAAATAACTGTAAGTCGCTTTGGATTTTTTTTTTTTAAGTGTCAGCTAAGAGTAATGTAAGTGAAAGAAGAAGGTTGTTGTTAACCCATTAGAAATGGATGTGCACTGGAATGTTTGTCTTGTCTTTTCATGAACAACATCATTTGATTCCTCTGAATGCCAAGTGGTCTACACATACAAAGACATTGACAATAAGGTAGACTTTTGACTTTTTCTTTCATCAGTATACACTATGTTTCATTTTATTGTGCACATCATTGTTGTTCATTGGGTGCCACATATGCAGATATCAACTGCAACTTACAGAGTCTGAATGATGAAACTACAGGGAATAGACAGACATATAAGTGCAATGTTGGGCCATAGGGCTATACTTGCTACTTGCATTGTGACTAATCTCCAGTAATGCGTACAAGGTCTGCAGTCTAGGCCTACGTACGGGTACACAATGGCCTCATTTGAAAGGGATTAATTTACTGCTTTAGCGCGTTGCCTAATGAGGCAGCAGGTCATTAAGGTTCAGCTCTAAACTAATGAAGTTATTTTGTCCCGTACACTCAGTTGCCTTCAGACTGCCCCTTGTCATCATGGCCATTTTGAAATATATATTTTGAGGGAGGGATGGGATAGGGTTGGGATTTGACCCAGGTAAACTGGAACCAGAGATGGGGCAACTGTTTGTGTATGGAGCACAGCACCATCCCTCACTCACTGGGAACCTACCATTGTCATTGCCACACAGCACACACAATAAAATTGCATTTATTCCTCGTAGGTGCAAAGGGACAGCCCAATTGGTATCTCAAGGGCAGTGGAGGGGGATGGCATATCAAGCTCAGGATACCTCAATGCCATGATGTCAGGGACAGGGCAATCAGTCGCGTGCATAGGGAGGGTGGCGTCATTGGCATTACATTACATTTTTTTTTAACCAAAGCGACTTACAATAATACATAATCATAGCCAACATTACTAGTAGAAACAAAGCGCACAGGAAATATGCGGAACAACAAGTGTCGATGCAAGAGATTTTTTTTTAAATCCATTGACGCCTAAGGCACCTGCAAAAAAGGGAGCTGAATGTTTGCGCCCTTTTTAAGAAAAGCTGCCCTCAGCCTATAAAAACCTTAATATCTCAGCTTCTGAAGCACATAAAAATATGCACTAAATTGCATTTAAACGCTAAGACCCTCATCTTTCATTAGAATGTGTTCATTCATCTCAAACAAACAGAGATTTTTTTATAAAGTTGCCTCAAATCTCATGAGCCTGAATGTTGCGTAATGCAGCTCCAGGCGCCAGGGCCAATGTTGCGCAACTCAGCATCAGGCATCAATGGGTTAAGGTACATTAACACACGGTTAACAAACAAACATACAACATCAGTTCAAGCATTAGTGTAGTATAGTCTCGAAAGAGAAGAGTCTTTACTTGATTCTTGAAGGCTGAGAGATGTGCCTTGTCATGCTGCCTGGTCGTGACCCGCCCATGACACTTCTTTTCATTCTTATTCATAGCTTTGAGTGCTAAATCT
This sequence comes from Engraulis encrasicolus, assembly GCF_034702125.1. Lineage (NCBI taxonomy): Eukaryota > Metazoa > Chordata > Actinopteri > Clupeiformes > Engraulidae > Engraulis > Engraulis encrasicolus. The sequence goes on along the minus strand of NC_085865.1, from coordinate 30,184,566 downwards.
AAGTTATTCTAATATGGACTATGAATTCCGTCCAGTATTTTTTTTCCAATATAAAATTGCTTAGTTGGTGCATGTATTCTTCTCAGAACATCCAAAAGGTTATACAACATCAGCAAACAACTACAAACAGAGGTACCTTTTGTGAAAATATTTGGAGTAGGCCTATGTTGTTTTAAAAAAAAAATTAAGCCATTAGAATAGCTCATATCCCGGAAAGGGCTGAGCCGCAAAATGTGGCATCACCCGGTACTGACAAGTCAAGGGTAGCATGAGCAATACAGTAGCATATTGAAATTGACTGAAGTGGTCTTTTAACCCCAAGTTGCTCCTGGTGGCAGGGTGGTACCCTGCATGGCAGCCACAGCCACTGGTGTGTGAATGTGAGTGTAAATGGGTGAATGTGAGGCATACAATGTAAAGCGCTTTAAGTGCTCGAAAGAGTTGAAAGGCGCTATATAAATTCAGTCCATGTCCAGTTTCATGCCAATGACTGGACCTTACCACCCACAAACCATCCAGAATGAAGGGTACTTGGGCCATGAGTCGTGTGTGACAAGGCTCCTTGGGGCAACAGTGGCCTAGTGGTTAGGGAGGTGGACTAATAATCACCATTGCCTCTCCCTATGCCTCTAACCATGGCTGAAGTGTCCTTGAGCAAGATATCCAACCCCGCATTGCTCCAGGGACTGTAACCAATACCCTGTACCTTAAAAAAAAGCGTCAGCTAAGTGCAATGTAATGTAATGTAATCTAACAACAAGCATAATAACCGTAGCGATAACCTGTGTTGGGAAAGTTTCTGAAAAACTGTAATACTATGTTATATGTTACTCTCTTTTCAAAAGAATCCTATACATTACAATATTACTATATTTGAATGGAACATTACACTATTTTTACATTACTTTTAGCCTCGCGACGCCATCCTCTGTACTCCACCCAAAGATTTTGGCTCCGCACATCGTCTGGCAAAAGCTTCGAGCTCGGTTCTCTCAGTGTTTCGCCAATCAGCAAACAGTTGAGAGTGGTGACGTAGAATTCACCCGCGAGCTCCGTTACTGATTGGTTAAGGTAACTATATTCACACTTTCGTTTTGTTATTTGTATGCTTTTGCAACGCTATAACGTAACAGGCATGCAAAAAAAGCACAATATGGGTTTTAATTTGAGTTTGGAACTTCAATTAATTTAAATGATAGAGTAAGATCAGACCATCTCCCATCGTCCACGGAGACGGATTCCTCATGACTTTTGCCAGACTGATTGACGGAGTCAACAGTCGGCTATTCGCCCAGGCTACATTACTTTAGTTACTTTGGCCAAAATAGCTAGGCCTAAATACGGATCTGGCGTGTAAATCATGCTCATGAGTGATGACTTTTTCACCTCCCGTCCAGTATGAGTTTTGGCAGCATTGCAGACTAAAAACAACTACCGGTAGGTTCAGGAATAGCTTCTTTCCGATCCACCACAGTGAACACCATTAGCCCTCTGGTTGTGTTAGAAACATGGTTACGTTCATGGTGTTAACGGTCAAAATTGACCTCCACAAAAAAGGTAATACAGTAATACATTGATTAAAAATCTGATTTGCATATTTTGTGATTAATACCTTTTAGACATCCTTTTGAAACATTTCCAATGTGATTTAAATGTTATTCTGCTTTGTTTTAGTGATTTGTAGTTTTTTTTCTTATCTTGCACCAATTCATTTTATTAACCCTCTTGGTGCCTCTCAGAGGCTTTCAGGCCGTTTGGAACACCTTTAGGCCTACTTTTTTCAAGTATTTCAACTAACTGTATTCTGAAAAGCCTAACAAAAAAGAATATGAGGATAAAGTGAATGTAATATAAACTGTAACTTTGGGAGATGTAAATTAATGGTCATTTTTGACCGAAACACCATGAATGTAACAAGTTGGTGTATCTTCCACAATTCTTTAGGAATTTCATTATATTTCATTTTGACCATTTGAATAGGTAAGCTAGAGGATATCATAAAGTGTCATTTGTGTATGATGAAAAATAGAGAAGTTATTTAAGAATGAAGTTTCAAAACGGTCATTTTTGACCGTAACACAACCAGAGGGTTAAAATCCAGGTTACAGTACGATGCGTTGTAATTAATTAAATATTACAGATTTTTGCCCTGTAACGCCTTACTGGGCGAATACACCGTCCGCAACGCGATTGAAGCGACATAGAATCGCTTCTGTGCAGCAGCAAGCGATACGAGCGATTGAGGCGACTAGAGTAGGCCTATGTCCGTTACAAGCAGAACGCAAGCATTCAAACATTCCCATTGGCTGTGGTCACTGACCTCTATACAGTCATTGGCTGTCGCGTCTTGTCGTTGAACCGCGTCATAGCTCATTTGCATAACATTCCCAGGAGTTCAACTACAAACTGTTGCTCTCCTCGCACGAATCGCCTCTAGTCTCCAGCATCGCTTTTGTCGCGCGATTCAATACAAAGTCAATTACTTCCGTCGCTCGCCTCACTATTGTCGCGGCAGGTGTATTCGCCTGGTTACATTACAGCGGTACAGCAAAAAGTAATACATTACAGTAATTAATTACATTTGTAATGCCTTACTCCCAACCCAGGTAATAACTTAAGTAATCATTTATTTACACTTGCTATGCTTAATACTAATAATAGCATAAATAGCCTAATTTTCATTCTGTATATACCGGTATTCGTATATTATATTGCACAAAATATGATTATGTGTAGTGGCATGATGGTCCCATAGCTCCGTTTTTCATTTTTTCAGTGTGTGAATCCCCCCCATATGGAAGAGATTTTGGGGTCTCTTATCTGTCCATCAATCTGATTTATGTTTCAGTTAATATGTGTCTTTGATTTGGTGGTGATACGTTTGTGGCTCATTTTCATCAGTAATCTCTTGTGTATAATGATTTTTTTGCACGTCTTGAGGATTCTGCATGCACCCAGCTTTGTTAGCCATATGCCCAACTGGGAAACTCCAACTCCCATTGTCATTGTGACACAGCACTCCACAGCACTCAAGTGAACACTGCACACTGCACACAACAAAATTGCATTTATGCCTCACCCGGGCAGCCACCGATGGCGCCCCAAGGGAGCAGGGACGGTACCATGCTCAGGGTACCTCAGTCATGGAGGACGATAGGGGAGAGCACTGGTTAATTACTCCTCCCACCAACCTGGCGGGTGGGGAGACAAACTGGCAACCTTTGGGCTACAAATCAGAAAACCCTGACTGCCCTGAGGATCCCATGGGTAACCCTGACCACTCTCATCTACATCTGACTACTACAGTCAGAGACCCAGTTTGGTACCCAGGTCCAGGTGAGAGGCAATTCGACTCCTCTTGAAAGTGAAAGTGAAAGTGAAAGTGAAAAGTGAAAGTGAAAAATTGAAAGCCCATTGGGAAACTCCAACTCCCATTGTCATTGTGACATAGCACTCCAAAGCACACAAGTGAACACTGCACACTGCACACAACGAAATTGCATTTATGCCTCACGTGCAAGGGAGCAGCCCTCAGTGGCGCCCCATGGGGAGCAGTGCGGTGGGACGGTACCATGCTCAGGGTACCTCAGTCATGGAGGAGGATGGGGGAGAGCACTGGTTGATTACTCCCCCCACCAACCTGGCGGGTCGGGAGTCGAACCGGCAACCTCTGGGATGCAAGTCTGACGCCCTAACCGCTCACCCATGACTTCGCAACAGAGTGGAAATCCCCCCCCCAACAGATTCTCTGACTTACGCTTGACAGTGGGCTTGACATATCGTTACCTCCATCAAAGGAGCGTTGATATGGAGGCACAAGGCTGGAGGCCGGTGGCAACAACCGCATTATCAAATATGCATTATCAATTCAACACATCGTTAGTAGTAGAGTAGAGTACTTTTACTGATCCCAAGGGAAATTAAGGTGTCTGACAGCTTACATAAATACACAGACATACTAGAGTACAGTAGAGTACAGTAGAGTACAGTATCATTTTTTGATCCCAGGAGGAAATTAAGCTGTCAAGTAGGCTATACATACATACATGGGTAGATGACAGTTAGGCAGAAGAAAACGATTTTTTTTTTACAAAACATTGTTTATGAGGGAAAAAAGTATACGTCTACATAGTGCAGCAATTGATCTTTCAAAAAATCCAAGTGGTCAAAATGTTGGTCTATTAATTGATTATTTATTTACGTTGATAAAGCAATTTGCTGAAAATATGTCCTTTGGTGTGACATTAAGAAATAAATATATTAACCCCTTAAGACGCGGCTTTATACATTTGTTGTTACCAGTATGGTAATGACCAAGTCGTGGTGCATTACTAGGGCCTGTGTTGTGTCATAGTATTGTAGTGCTATGGTAGCTGCATTTCAATGACTATTACAGCGTGCCACTGGAGGTACGGCGTGCACTAAGGGGCTACGTAATGTAGAAATGGCTTGATGGAGTTTTATGAACATTGTTAAACTCTTCATATTTACAGTGTATTGAATTTTTTAAAAGTCTTAATTTAATGAGAAATATCCATTTAAGGATTTTTTTCCCCCATTAGAGGTAAGCTTATTAGAAACCTTCGAGGAAATGTAGGGATATCTTTCTTTTTAAATGTTCAAAATTGTCCGGATTTATACTAACATTTCAGGGATGATAATTTGTTCTTTCCTAATGCAATATTCAGTGTTTATCAAATTTATTCTTAAGCTCAAACAAATATTTGAGCATTTCAAAAATGTCACACTGTAGGACATTCATGTCACACTAAAGGACAGAAATGCAAAACTGAGCCAGAAACAAATGTATCAACATGATTATTTTGTCTTTTGATCATAATGCAATGTTGTAGTCAATATTGACCTACACTTTATGCTTATAAGTCTTTAAGTCATATAGGCTATTATTATTATCAGCCCTAACACTTAATGACAGCCATGCAGTCATTACATTTAACCTGCAGAGCTCACAAGACGTTGGCATGACCATCACACCTCACCCTCTTTGTAGGTATGCTATGACTGTCACACCATTGGACCTGTAGTGTGTAGTGGCCAGTACCTGTTTGGTATCTCAAGATGGACAGCACATTTATGCTATATTGAGCTCTCCACAGCATACTTTATTCATCTATACTTCTCTTTACTCTCTCACTCATCTTTCCTTCACCGTTGTATTTTACGGTTTCAAAGCACCATCAATGACATTTTATATCCTTTGACAGTATCTAGAATCAACAGCAAATATTCATCAACAATGCATCAAAGTATAAATTCCAATGGCCAATAAAGGAATAAGTAATTTGAATACACAATATTTATCTAGTCAAACAACAAAATAAAAAATAAAAAAAATGTACAACCAGTTGTTTTAAAACCTATTTCTCAGATATCTAGTCCTTTGGTGTGACCTGTTCTGTTTGTCCTTTGGTGTGATACTTCAAAGTGTCACACCATAGGACTTTTACCATCACACCATAGGACTTTTGAGCTTTTGAGTTAATTTGAAGCCATGTCGTTGCCAACTGAAATGCAATTTCACCTTTAGTAAGATGCATTTTCATACATCTACATAAGAAAAAAATATGAAAAATATACACTATTGTCAACATGTATTTTATGGCTGTCATACCAAAGGACTACAAAACTAATACATCTTGTGGTAGCAAAACATAATGGATTGATTGAAGAACTCTGAGAGAAAAAGCTAAAATCAACCCTTGCCATTGGCTTCTTAAGGGTCTAAAGTCACAATTTATGTACCGCTGGTGCTTCAACAATAGATAATTATCCACAGAATTAACCAAAAATATGACGTCACACACCACAGGACATTGTTTTCTGTGACAAAGTTTCACAAGTCCATACGGTCTCTGAAAAACAAGAAAAAAAAGCTTTGCCACTTGCTAAAATAGACACCTTGAAAAACATGCCAGGGTTGTTTAGACAAATGACTGAGCTTTGATTATTTATTTTAAAATGTTTTAGTATGGAGAACCAGGCTTGCGACAGTCACACCATTGGACAAATGTGACATTTGACTCAAAATTAAGTATACTTATTTAAGCTCTGGATGTATTACACATTACTTTTTCACAACAACGACAACAACAACATTAGTTTAATCATTTAAAGCATTGACAATTTTGAAAGCATGAATTTACTTAATTTTAAGAGCCTGCGACAGCAAAATTTACACATCACGTCATCTACCCACATACATACATACATACATACATACATACATACATACATACATAGGCTACATACACACATACATACATACATAAAGAAGACATTACCCACGAGACATTACACACATCCTTACACATATTAACCATAGCTCTTACATACATTCAGCCCAAGGCAGCTCTCTCTCTCTCTCTCTCTCTCTCTCTCTCTCTCTCACACACACACACACACACACACACACACACACACACACACACACACACACACACACACACACACACACACACACACACACACACACACTCACACACACACACACACACACACACACACACACACACACACACACACACACACACACACACACACACACACACACACACACACACACACACACACACACACACACACACATGGGGGCCGCTAGGGGGGGGAAAGTGGTACAGATTCGAAGGGCCCAACCACTGATAGGAGCCCTTAAGGGGGCCCAAGCACTGAGAGGGGCCCTTAAGGGGGCCCAAAATTTGAATCTTTCATGGGGCCCAACATTTCTGGCAGCGCCCCTGCACACACACACACACACACACACACACACACACACACACACACACACACACACACACACACACACACACACACACACACACACACACACACACACACACACACCTTGCATAAATACACAAATACAAAAAATACACTCAAAACAAAAAAAATACACATTATTGCACATTGCAGTAAACACGTAGCACACATTGATCAATCAGCCTTCCATCAGTTCACATACAAACGCATGTTTAACACGTTCCAGATCTTATTTGGTCCCAGAGTACTCTCTAAATGGTGAATACCACAGCATGTTTTATTGTGGAAGAAAATAATCAAAGGAAGTGATTGAAGGAACGGGTTGGAGGAATGAACTTCGAGAAAAACGCTCTGTATGGCTGAACTGATGATCTGAAGAATACATTATGACCACAAGAGGGTGCCACCGCTTCAGTGGATTTGACATTGCAGTGAAATACTATAGGCATAAGGTTTGTTAATGCTATGCATATCATTATTATATCCTGATGTTTGACAGTGGTAAAGATTTTCTATGGTATAGCTAGTTTCAGGTCAGAGAAGGTGTCCTGGTTTGAAAAAAATGATTTAGATTTAGTGTTTAGATATGAGAGAAAGGAGAGGTGGCCCACAAGGGAGAGAGAGAGAGAGAGAGAGAGAGAGAGAGAGAGAGAGAGAGAGAGAGAGAGAGAGAGAGAGAGAGAGAGAGAGAGTCTGTCATGGTAAGGGCACTCTGGGGTGCTGTGGACTTAAAGTACTTATTCTCTTCATCTGCATTGTGAATTCAGAAATTCAGAAAGACTGCCCTTGAACAAAGTGCTTCTCACACTAACCTGTACTTCCTCTTTAGCCTCTGATTAAGCAATGTGGCAGGCAGTGTTATATCTATATCTGCACAGAAAAATACTTGGTTGGTTGGATTACAGGTCCACTATCAGTGTTTTTTTTTTTTTTTTTTTTTAAAGGGCCGGGGACCTCTGGGGGGCCACGGGGGGATGCTATAGGGAGGGCCCCGGCAGGTTGGCAGGAAAATTCTCCGTATGAATTAATTAATGTACACCAAAAACACCACAACAAAACAACAACAACAAAAAAACAAAATAAGCTAAACAATATTCCCATTAGTTAAGAATTGCATTAACCTATTGCATATCTGAAGGAGACAGTGGAGAGGCCATCAGAACATAGCCTTCTAAATAATTCTACAGGTCTAGCTTACATGGGCGAGTGAATAAATTAATGCACACTGTCTGTACTCAAAGGAATGAAAAACTTAACAAAACTTCCCCACAAAGGTTATCCTGTGGGGCTAGGCCATACTCGTTCAACCGGCTGGTGCGGTTTTGTCCCCCGGGGCATGTGATTGGCACGCATGGACTGCTAAAACGGTCCTGCATGCAAAGACAGATCAAGGGGTTGTGTAAGTAACACCTGATGTAGTGGCACTCCAAGTGGATTTCCCACTCCAATAATTCAAAGTCATGACGCAGAAACACTTGTTTCTTAAACCACTTTAGGCCACAATTTTAGGCCACACCTAGCCTAATAGGCTAGTAGAAAAAAACTAAGAATAGCCTATTGTTTAGAATGGGAATCTGTTTAGTTTAGCTGTTTGACATTATCACTGCCGTGCCCAACTCAATTGTGTCCAAATAAGATATGAAATATTGATGTCCAACCGCGAGCAGTGAAATAGCAAAAAATGATTGATCATTTGCTCTAACCACTGAGGTCGCAGTATTCAGCAGGAGCACCACCCTTTGCTGGGAGACGGGCCAATCAAGCACCGGATTGCTTCCGCCAGGTTGCTCCATTGAAAGTCGGAGTTCAGGACTGGGCGTCTCGCTTGGAGAAGAACTGCGTCGCGAAGGAACCGATAAATAACAACCCTGTATTTTACAAGCGACGGTCTTTAAACCATTACGGAAAGTTATACCTTGTTGAATTGCTTGCCTATATGGTCACGGGCACAAGTGGGAGGTGGGAAGAAAGAAACTCTGTGACAGTAGGATCCAACAAGCTGTGCTAAGTAAGTAAAGCGGACAGTTGAACTCATGTGGGCTGAACCATGTCTCTGTTGCGTTTTCATATTCTAGTAAGCGCGGTGCTTCACCTAAAACTTGGTGACCACGTCTGTTTTGTCTGCATTGCTAGATCGCACAAAAATATTCATCATGTCCGTGATATGTTGTTACCTCGGGAAACTGCATGGTGTTATTAGCGTGATTATATTTGAGGGGTCTTCTTGCACACTTTGAAGATATGTTGTGATATTCAACTGCACACTTTAGCCTACTTTGTGTTGCTGCGATTCTGGATAGGGCGCAATTGTGTTTCTTGGAAAGTGTTGCTACATTGTCTCACTACTTCTCTTCCGCCACACTACGTCCGTGTTCGCTACGGGATTCGAAGTGTCTCAGCTTTGTCTATTCGACATCAGCGCTTGTTGCAGAAGCTGCACGGTGACTTTTGCTGACACACACACAACACTGCATCGTAAAATGACATGCGCTTGGCACATTTCTCAACGATGGATTTATGCAACACTCTATTTCATTTTTCAAACATGCCCTGTAGGTTGCACAACGTTCTACTGGTTGTATTGACAGGATGAGTGGGTGTGAAGTCATAATAATTAGCCTACCCTATATTCCAATCCAATCAAATTGAATTACAATCCAGTGGGAAGTATGTTCAGGAACTGCACCTCAGCTTAAATAGCCTACTGTAGGCCTATATCTGAATTCACAAGATGAGTGAATGGCTATTGGTCTTTAAATTAGTGAAACGGAAACACTAAAATAATCTGGGCTGCTGCAGGTGGATTTAGAGTCCCTGAAGCCTATAGCCTATTGTTGGCAATGTTAGAGAGGACACAAACTCGACAATTCAGCAATTTGCGGCCTTGACCTGGGTTGACCTTGGGCTTTGTGTTTAAAAGGAGATTGCAGTGTCTGGTCTTTGATTACTGTGAACTGGATGCTTTAATGTCATCCATGTGGGCCTGGCGAGAGAAGTCCCATCTATGATGGCCCCCATCACATGCCTCTTGGGGCCTCAACTGCACTGGTGGACCGGTGCTGACACTTTGGGGCCACTTTGTGTTACATTACATTATATTACATTGCATTACATTACACTTTTTAGCCAAATCGACTTACAGTTATTTGGGTATTGGTTACAGTACCTGGAGCAGTGTGGGGTTAGGTATCTTGCTCAAGGGCGCCTCAGCCATCCATGGGAGTGCAGTAAGGAGTGGAAGGGTTTCGAACCTACAGCCCTCTGATCTGAATTGCATCTCCTTAAAGTGATACTGTCCCATTTTTGGAAATAAGCTTATTTTTTTACACCTCTCCTTGAGTTAAATAATTGAGCTTTACCTTTCTCCTGTACTTCCTGCCATTCTCTGAGTATGGCAGTGCAAATTTTACCCCCAAGCTAGCAATTTACATTGAGTCCTATGAGACCAGCTGGCGGCTAACTGGTCTCATAGGACTCAATGCACACTAGGCCACGGCTGCCCTAATGTGTGTAATGTACAGCATTGTGGAGCATGTAATGATGCAAACTGCAAATTGACCTATAACTCTCACTGGCTGAAGGCAGTGACGATCTATCCCAGCAATTGTCTGTCTACGGAATTTTGTCGTCATAGAAGCCACCGTTTAACAGCAAAATTAATCTCTGTGCGACTTTAGATGTAGTCCAATGTCTTCCAGTTCCCTCCTCTACACCCCCCCTCTCTCTCTCTACCTCTCTCTCTTCCTCTCTACTTCTCTCGTTCCCCGAAGTGTCAGCAGTGTGTTTAGCTCTCTGCTATGTGTGTCTGGCTTCTGTGTGCTTTCGTGGGATGATCCAGATTTGACCTTTTCAGGTGCGAGTCATGGTCACCACCACACTCTTGCGAATCTCAGGCACCACTTGCATCCACTACAGAGAAACCACAGATCAGGACTCCAGACTCCCAAATACCTGTGCCTGTAACCCTCTCCTCTCTTCTGCTATCATTTCCTTTCCGATCCACCTTCTTTCTCTTCTCTTCTCTTCTTTCCTTTCCTTTCCTTTCCTTTCCTTTCCTTTCCTTTCCTTTCCTTTCCTTTCCTCTTCTCTTCTCTCTCTTTCTCTTCATCATGTCCTTGACTGATCTTCGTGGATTCGTGCAGGCTACTCTGCTCTCTGCTCTGCTCCGTGCTGTGCTGTGCTGCGTTGTGCGGTTGGTGCTGTGCTCCTCCGGTCTAAAAAGATTCCAGAGGAGATTAGACAGGGCCTGCTAATGCCGAGGGGAGAAGTGAGACAGCCACTGGAGGGTCAAGTAGGCTTAAGGGTCCTTGTCCACTGCTACTTGTTTTACACTTGCACACGTAAACACACACAAACACTCACACACATGCATGCATACGCTCAGAGTAAGACACACACACACACACACACACACACACACACACACACACACACACACACACACACACACACACACACACACACACACAAAGAGTTATACACTATACACGGCACATGCATGTACACACACCCACAAACATACATGAAAACACATAAACACACACACACACACACACACACACACACACACACAAACATGAATGTGTACACACGCACACACACACACACACACACATAAACATGAATGTGTACGCGTGCACACACACACACACACACACACACACACACACACACACACACACACACACACACACACACACACACACACACACACACACACACACAGTTGAATCTCTCTCCCTCAATTGCATGTGCACACACACTCAAGTTTCTGTGAGGTGTCATGTGACTTCATCCATCACTTTGTATGTAGCGGGTTAGCATTTGAACAGCATCCCGTTTGTAATGAAAAATCCCAATGTTGAATAACATTGTAAATTACGTTGGACAAAAATATAAGACGGATGTTACCGACATTCGCATGTTCCCGCCTTCCTCCCAAATTAACAAAAGATCCAGCACAACCACATGGATGTGTTTATTAGACAAAACATAACGATAATAAACTAATGTTGCTATCCCCTGCTGGGAAATTTGAGAACTACGTTGATAAATCTTGCGTGAGCTAAAACGAGTTGTCCTCGTTAGTCCTGCCACAGAGACTAAACAGTTGAGCAAACTTCACAATCAGACTTACTGCAACTATGGCATTCTGTAAGTTGGATTAAAAGAGTGTTGTCAGGAGTGAAAAACAACATGTATCAGGGCTTGTAGAGAAATATTTCCAACATCTCGAACTTGAGTATGGTGTGTGGCGGTTACCATGGGTACGGTCAGTGAGATTCCATACAAATCTTGCCCGTGTAGTCGGCCAGTTTTCTTTCTTTAGCATGTTCATAGCAACATCGTGTTTATGTTGGCATTTGACACCAAATGACCTAACCTGTCCTCCGTACAGACTATTTTTTAACATCCTCCATGGAATGCAAGGGTTCACTACTACTGCTTGTATTCTCTCACGCCTCATTTGAGACAGGTCCGCGAAACAAAATTCATTCTCACATAGAAATTCAGAGCTTGGGAACCATTATGGCCTTAAATGCTAACAAGAAAAGCTACACTTCGGAGTGACTTATGAACTCTATGGTGCTATGCCATCCTACCTTCAGCAATCCCTAGATCCGCTGAGCAATCATGGGTAAGCGGTTAAGGCGTCAGAATTGTATCCCAAGGGTTGCCGGTTTGACTCCTGACCTGCCTGGTTGGTAGGGGGGAGTAATTAACCAGTTCTTTCCCCCATCCTCCTCCATGGCTGAGGTACCCCTCCCCCCACCGTTCGGGGGTGCCCCCTTACACAGATGAGGCATAAATGCAATTTCATTGTGTGTAGTGAGCACGGTGTGCTGTGGAGTGCTGTGTCAATGCAAGTTTCCCAGGTGGGTTGGCGTTCTCTCACTAGCCACAATGGTGCTACGTCGTCCTGTCTTCAGCAACAGTCTTCAGCCTGTCTTCAGTCTTAACTCCACTCCAGTTTATGCGAGGCAGACACTCACAGATCCCAACACATGAATTGTTTAATGAAGACAAGACATTCATTCACTCATAAAATAAACACACACACACATACGCACAAACACACACGCACATGCACAGGCTCATGCACCCATGTGCACACAAACACACACACACACACACACACACACACACACATGGTGAGGCACTCAAGGCTCCTTAACTCTTGAATTGTTTAATAGACATTAACTTGATATACAATGAAAGCACATACACACACCCACACTTAAGCATGAAAATGAATAGAACACAGCTGTGTTCTAAAACACACACACACACACACACACACACACACACACACACACACACACACACACACACACACACACACACACTGTCTCAGTTGCCTTACCCTCAATAATGGTTGAGAGCTCTGAGGTTTTGCTCGCCCAGCATGAGTGTATTAATAGCCCGGGGCATCTCAGGGGGCCAGGCATTCTCCACGCGACTGTTTCTTCCTACAGAGTAGTGTGTGCGTGTGCGTGTGCGTGCGCGTGCGCGTGTCTAGGCCCGCCTTCCCTCACACTCACACACTGGGTCTTTCTCAATAACATAAACACTTATGCGTGCACACACACACTCCTGCTCCATTGCTCGCACACACACACACATGCTCGCACACACGCACACATGCTCGTACGCACCACACATGCTCGCACACACACGTGTGTGTGTGTGTCTGCAAGCATATGTGTGTGTGTGCGCACGTGTGTTTATGTTATTGAGAAAGACCCAGTGTGTGAGTTTGAGGGTCGGCGGGCCCAGACAGACAGACAGACGGGCAGAGAGGGACTAGATGTGGCCTTGAAGTATCTCATGGTTGGTTAAGACTGCACCTGGAGCCATAATCATGTTTGTTTGGTCAGCCATTATTATCCTAATGTCATGGTGTCTGGTTGTCTGTGTGAACCCTGCAAATAATCTCATAATTGTATGTGGGTGGTCTGGATGGGATTGGATTCTGCCCCATGTCTTCTATGTGTGTTTTATATGGAATGTCCACTGTGTTTATTGTGTTTATGTGTGTAAGTGTTAAAGGGTGATTCTCACGAAACGCGCAACAAAGGTGTTTTGACAACCATTTTTTCAAAATGCTTTTTTGATTGAATTTCTTTTTGAATCAGTTACATTAAAGTGTACAGTTACTAAGCACAATAATATCAACTTACCTGACAACTATTTAAAACACATTTTTTAACGTTTTAAAGTCCATGTCTGCTAAAATGCTCATTACCGCAATTTTTTTCTTTCATGAAATGTATTAGGAAACTTAATTGTTCTTGCAGTTTAGTTCATTGAATATTGATAGTTGTACTAGGGGCTACATAAAACACTCAAAAAAGATTTTTTTCTCATTATTGTAGTCTAAGAATTTTACCATTTTACCTCATTACCGCAATATGATCATTTGTTTTCCTCTTTAATTTTAGAATAAATCAGTGAAAACCTACAATTTCGGTCCAAAAATATACTGAAGTGAAAGAAACATGAAAGGTACTGTGTTCATAAAAAATATATATGAATACAGTTTTCCTTTAGTACTTTTTTTTTACAATTAAGTGCTCATTTCGGTAATGAGGGATACATTTCGGTAATGAGAATGAGTTTTCGGTAATGAGAATAAGGAGGAATAAATTGAACTAAAGCCAAATATTAGTAAATGATGTGATTTGTTATTATTATTAGCACAACGACAGAGTCTCCAGGGCAGAACTAATCAAATGACACCTAATAAGATGATAAATATATTCTATATAAAACCATTCATTAAGCTACTGAAGGATATTGGGATTCAAGACTTAACCCAGCCAAAGGCCATAAAAGACCATAGGTCAGGGGTGGGGAACCTGTCTCGAGGGCCATTTGAGGCCGTTTAATCAGGCCCCCGATATAAATTCAATGTTATGCAGCTTCACATGAAATATGACATATTTTGTAAAGGCATCTTACAAAATACATTTGCAATACAATTAAGTTATATTCAGGGGGACTAGAGAAGGTGGGGTCTGTTTTAAATGTGGCTGCCTTCAATATAGGCCTAAAGTGCCGGGGGAAATCCTGGTTTGTGTTCTTAATACGGCTCTCTGAGAACTTTTACGGCCCTCAGATGAATTTGAAGAGGCCCCTCGAATGAAAAAGGTTCCCCACCCCTGCAGTAGGTGAAGAGGCGAGGCCCCTCCTGGGCACCAAAGTAACATCATAGTATAAGGGGTGAAGGCCAAGGGGTGCACTCTGAAGTTAAAGTTAGTCCATCATCAAAACACCGGAGGGTAGCCACCTGATGATCCCAATGAAGCGCATACATCCCACTCCTCATCCCCACCCTGACATCACAACTCACCACTGATCTCTCCAGCCAAAAATCTATAGTGGACCAGAAATCTAAATCTGTCATGAGAAGGAAAATCATGTCGCAGTGCGAGGTCGTGCACTGGACTTTTTTTTCTGACTCGGCGCGCACCGGCAACTAGGAAGGAACAAGAGATGACTAGAGTAGCTTGTATGGTATGCGGGTTCGGTACACCTTGGTTTTAGGGTCACAGTTCGGTACATTTTCGGTACAGTATCACCATAATGCTGTCCGGACCAAAGACGGAATTCACAATGACCGTTATGTGTTATGAAATATCACTGAACACCACTAACTGCTTGTGTTGCACATTGCACATCAATGGCAGTCATGGGTTAGGTCATCAGACTCCCGATTCCCGACCCGCCAGGTTGGTGGAGGGAGTAATTAACCAGTGATCTCCCCCATCCTCCTCCATGACTGAGGTACCCTGAGCATAGTACTGCTCCCGTTCGGGCGCTATTGGGGATGAGGCATAAATGCGGGTGAGGCATAAATGCCATTCTGTTGTGCAGTGTTCATGTGTGTGCTGTGGAGTGCTGGATCACAATGACAATGGGAGTTGTAGTTTCCCAAGTGGGCGTTCATTTCACTCACATTTTTGAAAAAGAAAAAAATGTTGGTTTTCAGGACAATATCAGACATGCCCATAATTAGTATAGGGTGCATGAAAAACAAAATTAAAACGTTGCAAAATCCTGCTCTTCTCTTGCAGTATTGTTCCTTTGAACTACCTTAAAGGGACAGTTTGGTCAATTTCAACATGCAGTTGTAATGCTCACACTACCCTGGACTTGTCAGTGCCTGAGATTTTTTTTTCTTCTTCTTCAGCCGTTTCCGAGATCCTGGTCATTGTAATGGGGGCAGCTCTTTGTTTACATTTAAGAAAAACATTTGTATTAATTCCCAAAAACATCCAAAAGGTTATAAAACATCAGCAGACAACTAGCAAACAGCAGTACCTTTTGGGAAAATATTTGGAGTTGGCCTATGTTTCATTTTTAAAAAATGTAAACAAACGCTGCCCCCATTAGAATTGCTCATATCTCGGAAAGGGCTGAGCCGAAAAATGTGGCATCACCAGGTACTGACAAGTCAAGGTTAGCGTGAGCAATACAACTGCATGTTGAAATTGATCAAACTGTCCCTTTAACTTCCTTGTCATTTTCTAGCATGTTTGATACTTGTCAAAGGGTGGCACAATAGACTTGGAATTTTAAATTGCTGTGAATGGGCATTTTCAGCTAAATCAGTGCAAAGTGACAACCGAACACAGGAAGCAAAAAACCTGTCAATTTCTGGAAAAGCACATAGACTTGAAGTGAGTCGATTTTGTCTCCCAACTTTTTCCCTTTTTGCCATCTACACAATCTGACAACTTCACTGCGAGTGCTGGCTTCGTTGTTTGCAATTGCCTTTGCATTGGGTGACATCACCAGGCAATTTGATCATTTTTTGCATCAAAAGACCACATTTCGAGGGTGGAAACAGCCAGAATATTGATTCATGGGTTGGCATGTGAGCAACAATTAAGTTGTGACTTGCTACTCTCAATGAACTCTCACAACAGGGTTTCTGGCCCATAGTCGATTATTGTTCTTCCAAGGGTGGGACAAAATGTAAATGTTACCACAACATTAGCCAGAAAGGATGAGAACAGAAAAATGGTCTATGAACAACACCTATATGACCACTCAATTTAGCCTATGTAATGTATAGGGAGATGATCACTTTTACAACCCCCATTAGATGAAGGAACTATTGCATATGTTAGGTATTTACTTTTGC
The DNA here is from genome assembly GCF_034702125.1 of Engraulis encrasicolus. Lineage (NCBI taxonomy): Eukaryota > Metazoa > Chordata > Actinopteri > Clupeiformes > Engraulidae > Engraulis > Engraulis encrasicolus. The sequence continues at coordinate 30,167,639 of NC_085865.1, read as the reverse complement.
TTTGTTTACTTACAATATTGTATATCGAATATCGATTCAATACAATTGCATATTTCAACCTGAAATGGATGCAATTTCACTTAACACTTTCATCAAGTGCTTTAACTATAATTAAGTGACATAGTGACTGCAAAAATATAATTTGTATTTAAGGTTGCAGTTGCATGTTTAAAAATGTACATAAATAAAAAGCGAAATACATATATGTCATGAAAATATATTCTTAATGTAAATCACCATAGAGTCTCATTACCGAAATTGACAATCCTCATTACCGAAAGGTACTTAAAACATTGCGGTAATGAGAATGTGTATTGCGGTAATGAGATGGCTCAGCACAATAATGCTAACTGTAACTTGAGTAATTATGATATAGCTAATTCATGACCATTGTTGAATTCTGAAAAGGAATACCCTATTACCAAGCAAGTTTAAAATGAAAAAATCTTTTTCATTTCGAAATATTGACTGATTTCGGTAATGAGAACCACTTTTGTCGTATTTGCATATTTTTGAGACAAATTGTGACATTTTACAGGCACAAACAATAAGGCTGACTAATCATGTAGCCATCTTGAATCTCCTGTTAGTACAGATGAATTGGAGGTAGTTTCAGCTCATAATGAAATTCTGATGGCTTTTAATTGTAGTTCTGAAATATATTGCGGTAATGAGAAGAAAAACTTGGGGACACGATCTTTTCTTGAAATATTCATTAGTGTTCATTATTTAAATTGCCAACAAGGAACACTTAATGAAACTTCGGACATGGACTAACGCTCTTGTAGTGTCATTTATGTATTTTTTTTTTTTATTATTATGTTTTACCCTAATTCAAAGACCAGAAATTTTGGTCGGGACACATTTCGGTAATGAGAATTTGCCTATAAAATGCATAAAAAGTGGAAAATAAAAATAATATTTTTTAAAATGAACTAGTGTGCCAGAAAGTACACGTCTTGCTCTACAGTCATGTATATTATCAAAAGAATCCCTGTCATATTTAACCATTAAAAAGTCATTGCCATTGTTTTTTTTAGCTTCGTGAGAATCACCCTCGTGTGTGTGTGTGTGTGTGTGTGTGTGTGTGTGTGTGTGTGTGTGTGTGTGTGCGTGTGCGTGTGCGTGTGCGTGTGCGTGTGCGTGTGCGTGTGCGTGTGCGTGTGCGTGTGCGTGTGCGTGTGCGTGTGCGTGTGCGTGCGTGGGTGCGTGCCTGCGTGCCTGCGTGCCTGCGTGCCTGTGCGTGCCTGCCTGCGCGCGCGCGCGTGAAACATATCAGTGATTTTCCTTCAGCAACAGGTGTCTGTGCTCCGTCCCCAGTCCAGCCAGGCGGCCTTGTCTCCGTTTCGCCCACCGTCCCGCATAGCTAGCATTCCTGCGTTTTTGTTCCTAAAACCACAGGTCATTGCCGCGGGGCGGGAGGTGCCCTGGCACGGGAATGTTGTGGGAATGCTGTGGGAGGGCTCCGGGAATGTTTTCTGGAACGGCAGGACGTCGGCTTCAACTCGCTCCAACTTTTTCCGCCATTAGCGTCAGCAGAATACTGGTCTCGCCCTCCTGCTGCTTGAGGCAACTTTCATCATATTGCTGGCCTTGCACTGGCTTCACTTCTTGTTTCTGACTTTCATCAGACATGTCAATCTAGGGTATAAGAAATAAGAACTCCATGCCATGTTTTCTTCTAACACAGAGGACTGGATCAAGTGGTGGACACACTGGCCAACCTGTCTTTAGTTTTCACTGCGAAGGTTCAAAGCTGATTCAAAGCTGCTTGTATAAAATTAGCGTTTTTACTTTCCAGACCTGGCACAACTTTCTCGGTGTCACTCAATATCACCCACAGGTGCATATGTTTTGCCTCGTCTCGTCGACAGGTGCCGGTCTATCACAGCAGAAACTAAATTTCACCTTGCTCTGGAATTTTTGACTAGCGCTCTGACTTCGGAATGCAGGGGACCTTTTGGAGGCGAGGTATGAGGCAAAAGTTAGGGCTCATCATCACGTTTTAACACCACGTAAGCCATTTCACACCAGATTAGCCCTTTAACTTGTTACACTAATGTTATAACACATTATAAATGGGGGTGTTGAAAAGATTTACGTAGATGGGCGAAGTGGACAATTACAGTTCATCACAAAACATTCAACCTTGCTGCTCAACAAGGAAAGACAAGGAAAGAGACAGAGAAAGACCCAGAACCGAGTACATGTATTTCTGCTCTGACCCAGCACAGTGTGAGAGAGTGACCTCTAGGCGATTCTGTGCAAAAGGAGGTTGGCTCAGCAATGAGTGTCCCAGAAGTGAGGAGAGGGAACGGGCCCTCCCGGAGTTGGTGCACCGCGCTCTGCTCTACAGTTTCGGTCCTCTCTGTCCTGCCATGCATGCACACACACACACACACACACACACACACACACACACACACACACACACACACACACACACACACACACACACACACACACACACACACATACACACAGGCGACTGTATAGAGTGGCCTGCCATTCACTTACTCTCTACTGTACACACTGTGCATCTCTCTCTCTCGCTCTCTCTCTCGCTCTCTCTGTCTGTCTGTCTGTCTCTCTCGCTCGCTCGCAGACACACACATACACACTGTGGCTCTGAGTTAGCCTGATTATCATCGACTTTCAAATCTCTTCGAGACCTTTTCTGACCAAGAGCATAACAATTAACATTTCCCAAACTGCATGGTTGACCCGCCTCCCTTGGTTTGCTAATGGTTGTTTGCTTCCTGACAAAGTGGGAGGAGTTCCCAATTTTTTGGGAGCTCAGAAACGATATTTGTATTGCTCTTGGCCTGACTAGAAGCAATGCTGAAGGTGTTGCGTCACTAGGAGGGCACAGCCTCTGGCCAGCTCTGCCTGCTTGACTGGGCTCCCTGTGCCACCACACTTCTCCATGTGCTCTAGTGCAGTGGTTTTCAAAGTGGGGGCCACGAGGGGATGTTAGGGGGGGCGCGGAAAGTTGTTAGGGAATATTAAAATGTGTTATTGAAGAAATTTGAATTACTAATGTACACCAAAATAAACCAAAATTGAGGAACACAAAATTCCCATTAGTTATTTTTATATATCCTAGTGGGGCACTGACTTACAGGCCTAGGACTGTGGTTGTGGGGGGAGCACGGGAAAATGTACGGCACGACCCATGTAAAGGGGGCCTCGGCTGGAATCTACCGGTGTATGGGGGGGCCTTGGCATGGTTAAGTTTGGGAACTCCTGCTCTAGTGTTCCAGTATGAAAATGAATTTGGCCTCAGGTTCAGGCCTCCAAGTCCCAGGCTTCTAATAGACCTCCTGGGACCTGAACTTCAGCTGAGCAGAGAGTGATGGAGAGACAGAGGAGCACGACTAAGAAACAAGAGCATCCCTGGGAGGTTTCTCACTCTCCCTCTCTGTCTCTCGCTTGGTCAGTCACTCCGTACACACACACACGCTAAACAGTGCACACGCACACATGCTAAACAATAATGGATATATTTGTGGCATGGTTGATTGTTTTGCTTCTGCAGCGATATTTTAGGACAGTTTGATTGTTTTTATAGTATGATTGTTTTTGTGTGTGTGTGTGTGTGTGTGTGTGTGTGTGTGTGTGTGTGTGTGTGTGTGCGTGTGTGTGCGTGTGTGTGCGTGTGTGTGCGTGTGTGTGCGCTCGCGTCCCCTGTGGCCTCTAGAGGCAGTGAGTGAAGTTGATGACCTTGAGAATAAAGTTTCTGTGGGACAGAACGTGCCGTCCACAGATGACTAGTGTTCGGACCCGCCAGTCACAAGGCTCTGGTCTCCTTGGCCTCTTTTTCTCTGGCACCCTGTCTCTCTCTTCCTCTCTCTTTCTCTCATTATTTCTCTCTCTCTCTCTCTCTCTCTCTCTCTCTCTCTATCCCTCGCTCTCTATCCCTCGCTCTCTCTCTCTCTCTCTCTCTCTCTCTCTCTCTCTCTCTCTCTCTCTGTCCCTCGCTCTATGTCTCTCTGTCCCTCGCTCTCTATCCCTCGCTCTGACTCTCTCTGTTATTCCTCCTCCTGACATTGTTGAGCTAACCTGATTAACAGGGAGGAGAATGTGATGTTGCTTTTGGTTACATAAGCAGACAGACACAAAGTAGCCCACACAAATGTATTGTCTGCCATCCACAAACTAGCCCATGCTATGTATTGTCTTTCAGACAAATCAGACTACCCCATACAAATGCATTGTCTGACCTCCAGCCAACAAGAGGGTCTCTCTGTCAGCATGTCTGACACTCTCTCTGTGTGTCCCTCCCTCACTCGGTCACTTGCTCTTTAATTTTTTTCTCTCCTCCCTTGCTCTCTCTGTCTCTGTCTCTGTCTCTGTCTCTGTCTCTGTCTCTCTCTCTCTCTCTCTCTCTCTCTCTCTCCGTCTCTTTGTCTCCCTATCTCGCTTTCTCTCTGCAGCAAATATCTAAGATGGTATAAGTGGCAATAATATGCAGTAATGTCTTGTTAGTTTTAGACAACGCGGATGACTTAACAGATCTTTGTTTATCCACCCTGTTCAGGCTTAGGCTGAAATTCCTGGATGACTCAAACAGTCACACATGCAAACACACACATGCACATTTTCACACACGTCGCGTGTCCAGACTGACACCTGTCATTCACATGGCTGCACACACACACACACACACACACACACACACACACACACACACACACACACACACACACACACACACACACACACACACACACACACACACACACACACACACACACACACACACACACGTTCGCAAGTACACACACTTCCTGTCTGTGATATTGGTGCTTATTAGCAGACACATTCTCAGATCAACACTTGGAACACCACACACACACACACACACACACACACACACACACACACACACCACACACACACACACACACACACTCAAGCGTGCATGCTTGCATGTTGACAGGCACGCAGAGCAGCCTGTGTGGGGTGTGACCTTCCCATCTCCGTGCGTCTGAATGGCCATCAGGTCAGCTCTCATTAGCCTGATGTAGGTGTGACACAGTTCCACTAATCAGAGATCAGAGTCAGGCGGGCTTAGCACGGATAACTCCTCCTCTTCATGTGGCCCTAATGAATGGAAAGAGAGAGAGAGAGAGAAAGAGAGAGAGGACTACACGAATGTAAGTGGCACCAACAGTGAAAGAAGAGAGAATGAAAGGGAGGGGTAGAGACAGAGATGGAGAGAGAGGAAGAACTTTGAAAGTTCACTCTACTGATTCCAGACCAGTTCTTTCACACGTAGGACCCGTGTGCGGTTGAAAGAAAGTAAATGCTTAACGGCCGTCGGGGATCTAAATCGAAAGGAAAATGTAGTAAGTGCCGACATGGAGGGCAATCACTCTCAAGTGTCCGCCGGCTTGTAGAGGTCAGAGAGCAGAGCAAAAGCAGAGTATTGGGTTTCTTTCCCCTGCGTACCTTAGAACGACAACATTGGTACATTACCAAGAGAGGCTACGTTGTATCAAGAGAGGGAAAAGTGTGTGTGTGTGTGTGTGCATGTGTGTGTGCGTGTGTGTGTTTGCTTTGAGATGCCACCTTTCGTCCTTTGTACACCCAGTGAATAGATCTTTTTACTGTGTAAAAGAGTTCTTTGGACAGTGTTTAGATCGTGCTATAATAAACATTTATCTGTCAATCCAAATAAAGAGGTGCAATGTGTGTGGGTGTGACAGAGGGATGGAGAGAGAGTTAAAGCAAAAGAAGAAGGAAGAGAAAGGGAAGCATTGCAGAGTGACCTAGAGAAAGGAAGATGGAGGAGTGTCAGAAAGCAAGAGGGTGTAAGAAGCAGTGAGATATGAGGCCTGTTGTTGACACATTTCTAGCGCGGCACAAGGTCATTCACATCATTTCATTTATTTAAACTCGAAGAATCATTGAGGGCCCAGCCCTCATTTACAATGATGTCGAGTAAAACAAACAATTGCACATATTTAAATTATATATAAACATCGAACATACACAATACACCATAAATCATATAAGAGGTAAGATTAAGACAAAACTATGAATTAAAACTTATTGACGTTGTTAAAAACAAGTGCAAGTATGTGATAAAAAACTTCCCAGTGTAACTTTTAAAATGTTCTAATTGGCTCAAAGGCTTGAAGGACCCATCCCTTTGTCTGTAAGTTATTCCAAACTGAAGGTCCACAAACACTAAAAGCTGTTTTACCCAGTTCAGTGCGGGGCATAAGGGTCCTCAGTAAAAAAATTGTGCTGCGGGTTTGGTATGGGTTGGTAGTGCCAAACTTAAAGAGATGAAATATAAAATGGGAGTTTGCCAGTGTAGGGCCTATAATAAAAAATAAAAATAATGCATGTAACTTATGGGAGAAATGTGGTGCCACCCAACTTTATCATTTAACAGGCTATAATGATG
>NC_085865.1:30138721-30156221 GCF_034702125.1 Engraulis encrasicolus | reverse complement strand
AGAGAGATAGAGAGAGAGAGAGAGATTGATGGAAAGGGTGTTAGAGAGAGGGATAGAGAGCGAAAGGAAAACAGCCTTCTGCCCTGGTCAGGGTAAGGTGAACTCCACAACAAAATGTCAAAAGTGCCTTCCAGCTCAGTTCCCTAAGGCCAATCTGATGACACCACTACATGACATATACTTCTGTTACACTATATACACACTCTTGTTACACATCAGTATGATGGCTTTATGCTACTATAAACACCCCTGTTACATACCAGTACAGGACTGACCGTGCTGTAATATCCACTCTCGGGGTCGCTGACAGCTGGAAGCACCCCACCCCCACTTTCAATTGCTTACAATGCAATGAGGACCCAATGCTGGCCCCCCTCTCCCCCTTGGCCCCGGAAACATGTCCATTTGTCTGCCCCCTGACTTGCTGTCCCTGTCAACTCCTGTTACAATACATGACTGTGCTATCATATCCACTCCTGTTATATCAGGGCATGACCTGGCTTTATTATATGGTTGTGACGTCATCTGTCGAATGCTCCATTCATTTCAACGGGGCTCCCCAACGTTCGGACGTCTGTTATTTTTCGATAACGGACGGGTTGGTCTATAACAGACCGCTGTCAATGGCAACAAGACTTTTCACTGCTAAAGCGACTTTTCAACAAGACTCTAATCAGCTGCTGTGATAGACAGCACCCGTTGTCCTGGCTACCGCTGTCAATGGCAACAAGACGTTCACTGCTAAAGCCACTGGCTGTATCAGTAGGCCTAAGTCAGTGGCTAAAGCGAATGTTTCATATCACTCCGCAGGGGGTCCGGTCTTTTGTCACTCTAATCAGCTGCTGTGATAGACAACACCTGTTGTCCTGGCTAGCCTACCTAGCTGTTGCCTAGCGGTGCATGTTCCACAACGGCACTGTTTTGTTTTGCGCAGCAACAATCTTAACATTAAATAGGTCTAAAGAAATGTCCCCGCATGTGTGAATCATTTAAGTATATCCATATAATAAGCGGGTTAACTTTCGGCGAGTCGGTCGCTTTGTGGAATAGCAGCACTTCAGAGAGAACAAGACCCCTCCGCTCCGCGTCGGGGTCTAAAGATTCTCTCTGTCGTGCTGCTATTCCACGGTAGCGACCTTCTCGCCGAACGTTAACCCTTACATAACAGTACACTGCTATTGAACATAGTGACATGCTGCGGTACTGCGGTAGTTATTTGGCTTGGTGTGCGACTGTAAATACCTCTCTTGACATTGTAAGTGCCTGTGTCTTCATCTGCACCGTGTGTGTGTGTGTGTGTGTGTGTGTGTGTGTGTGTGTGTGTGTGCGTGTGCGTGTGTGCGTGTGTGCGTGTGTGCGTGTGTGCGTGTGTGTGTGTGTGTGTGTTCACTATTAGGGTATGTATGAATTTCAGTACGAAGTATTTTTTCAACAGCACTTTGATCCGTTGAAAACCAATATATTTATAACGAATTGAACAAAGTCAGTCAAATATTTTCCCTTTGATGTCACCCTACAAGTCAGAATTATAATAGATTCTCATTTGTCGGTTATAATCCAATGTCAGTTTGTAGCATGTACATGTACAGGGGTTGGACAAAATATCTGAGACACTTGTCATTTTAGTGTGGAAAGTTTCATGGCTCAAGTGGACCAGCCACCATTAATTGCACATTGCACCAGTAAAGTGAAGTGTGAAGGTTCAAATAGCAGGGTAAGATCACAGTTTTGCTCAAAATTTTGCAATGCACACAACATTATGGATGACATATCAGAGCTCAAAAATGAGAAATTCTTGGTGCGCGTGTAACTGTTGCATCTTTGACTGAGACAGCAAGTCTTTGTGATTAATCAAGAGCCACGGTATCCAAGGCAATGTCTGCATACCACCAAGAAGGATGAACCACATCCAACAGGCTTAACTGTGGACGCAAGAGGAAGCTGTCTGTATGTATGTATGTACACAGCACACGTGGTCACTTGGCTGTGATGGTACAGGTTTGTTATGGAGACATAATGCCTAACAGTTATCACCCATCAGGAAAGATGAACGATCCTCTGAAAATGAGTTTTTGCATCATTTAAGCGCTGCCTAGCTGTCCAGAGTTTGTGTGCGTGTGCGTGTGCGTGTGCGTGTGCGTGTGCGTGTGTGTGTGTGTGTGTGTGCGTGTGTGTGTGCGTGTGCGTGTGCGTGCGTGTGTGTGTGTGTGTCTGCAGGGCTGACAGGGCTGATGAGGTTTTCTCAGCCGGCTGTTTTATCAGGTCGGTACCCGTGTGTGCTCTCCTCTTGTAAACAGCTGTCAGCTTTACGGCTCCATTTGCCTGGCTGGACTGTGTGTGTGTGAATGTGTGTGTGTGTGCGCGCGTGTGTGTGAGCTTGTGTGTATGTGTCACTATGTGTTTGGACGGTTGTTTGAATGCACGCGTGTGTGTGTGTGTGTGTGTGTGTGTGTGTTTGCATGTGTGTCAGTGTATTGAAGGGGTCCGTGTGTCTGGTGGGCTATGAGTGTGTGTGTGTGTGTGTGTGTTTGCATGTGTGTCAGTGTATTGAAGGGGTCCGTGTGTCTGGTGGGCTATGAGTGTGTGTGTGTGTGTGCGTGCGTGCATGTTTCCTCCCTGTGTGTCAGTGTATTGAAGGGGTCTGTGTGTCTGGTGGTGTGTGTGTGTGTGTGTGTGTGTGTGCGTGCATGCGTGCGTGCATGTTTCCTCCTTGCGTGTAAGCACTAATTAGACAGAGCCGACAGACAGGAGAGAAGCGAGGGAGGGAGAGAAAGGGAGCGCTGAGTGGATGAGTGGATGAGTGCATTCATTCTTTCAGGATTGTGCTGAGGATGGAAGTTCCTTTCCTTTCCTTTTCTTTTTCATTTTCTTTTTTATTTCTCACTCCTTTTATCCCTCCATCTCTCATTCCTCTCTGCAACACTGCCTCTTTTCAGCAGACCTTTTTTCCACTGTTTTTCTGGAGACTTTGTTAGCTTAAGTTGTTGCTTTTAACTTCGTTGTGTGTGTCTGTCTGTGTCTGTCTGTGTGTGTGGTTCTTGTGTTTTGCACCAGATCTGATAATCGGCTTATTGTGGCATTGTGCTTGAAAAGGTATACACTCAAAGACACTGGACTTCTCTGACTACACTTTTTTGTTACAGTGGATTGTGTGTGTTTGTGCCTTTGTGTAGTTTTTTTCTATTGTGTTATTGAGGGTTATTGACACAAGTGAGCTTCGCTAGGGGAAAATAATGAAGTAGTTTCACCCTCCAACGCAAAAATGCGACCACTCTCTTCATGACCGGGTCAACTACTCTGCTGGGAAGAGAATGACGTGTGTGTGTGTGTGTGTGTGTGTGTGTGTGTGTGTGTGTGTGTGTGTGTGTGTGTGTGTGTGTGTACGTGTGTGTGTGTACGTGTGTGTGTGTGTGTACGTGTGTGTGTGTGTGTACGTGTGTGTGTGTGTGTACGTGTGTGTGTGTGTGTGTGTACGTGTGTGTACGTGTGCCTGCCTGTGTACATGGATAAAGTCAGAATTGGAATGTTTGCGAGAGAGTGCTTGAATATGCATGTGGTTGTGTGTGTTTCTGTGTCTAAAATAAAGAGAACATGCATGCACACACATGTGCACACGCACAGAATATTCGCAACTCAGCTAACTTGGTCACAGACGCCACACTCTTGGTTTGTAAAGCCACACAGCTTCCTTTGTTATGCTAAAGAGGAACTGTCTATACTTTTACAGAAATGACCTTGGACTCACGCACGCACACACTCACACACACACGCACATGGCCGTAACTACCATTGAGGACACAGAGGTCATGTCCTAAGTATTTTTCTCAGAAATGTAAAATGTATCTACAGTCGATGTAAGATCAACAATGATAAATTCAGTCTGTAAACACCACCCCCTTTAATCCTCAAGGCAGTGATTAATGAAAATAAACTCAAGAGTTTGACGCATTATAAATGTACAGTATGCAGTACAGCATGCAGGATTTGACCGCAGCATTTGAAAATGTCTCATTACGGCCCTGCACACACACATACATACACACACACACACATACATCTTACACACACACACTACTCACACACTTGTCTCACACACATACGCGCCTCTCTCTCTCTCACACACACACACACACACACACACACACACACACACACACACACACACACACACACGAGAGTGTGACCCACCCCACCCCACCCCCTGCCCAGATGGATGTGCTTTCTTCCTGGCTGCGTTTCAGGCTCCCCGTGCCATCCTGCGCTCTGCACCGCACTCTGGTTTCCACCCCCACGCACCACACGCACGCACGCACGCACACAAGGAGACATGCATACACACACACACACACACACACACACACACACACACACACACGCACACGCACAAACAAACTAAAGGCAGTGTAATGAGAGTGGCTGTGTGGTTGGGCAGTGAGGGGGTAAACAGTGAGTAGGCAGAGGAGAGGAGAAGAGAGGAGAGGAGAGGAGAGGAGAGGCTCAGACCTGACCGCAGCACTCAGCCTCACGCCTGTAATTTAAGGCCCCGGCAACGACAGCAAGTGGAAAAAATGTCCTCTGCTCATGCCAAGCAGAGAGACCTGACACACCACTGGTGTGTGTGTGTGTCTGAGTGCGTGCGCGTGTGCGTGCGTTTGTAATTCAGTCTTTGTGTGTGTTGAGCGGTACTGTCTGCTCCTCGGATGTCACTAATCATTTTGCTTGTTGAATGTTAGTCTTTAAACAGGACTCTGCTTAAATTGCGATAATTAACCTTAGATTTCCATACATTTGATTGGTTTGGCTGGTCGTCAGTTACAAGTCACTTGTATTTACATCGAAAGAGTTGCCATTTGACTAAAGATGTATTATTTATGATTGTGTTAGACTAAATGTTTGTGTGCTTGTCAGATTATAGGGGGTGTTTACAAGAATGTGTGTATGTGTGTGTGTGTGTGTTTGGATATGGTTGTGTGGAAAGTCTGTGTGCCTGAAATGACTTTGTGTGTGTCCATGTCTGTGTCTATGTTCTTTGTCCCCGCGTGCGTTATGTGCTTTTGTGACCTTGTATCAGTGTGTTATCATTGTGCCCAGCGCTAATGACAGAGTGTGTGTGAGAGCGGAGGAGAGATCATGATTGCTCCTGTGTGATCCTGAGGTCTGAGGCGGCCGGTGGGACAATTACAGGCACCCAGAAATAGCCATCACAGATGCAGGGAGGGGACACCACCACTGCCACCACCGCCGTATGGCTCACACATGAGTGATAGCATAGCAGTTTGTGTGTGTGTGTGTGTGTGTGTGTGTGTGTGTGTGTGTGTGTGTGTGTGTGTGTGTGTGTGTGTGTGTGTGTGTGTGTGTGTGTGTGTGTGTGTGTGTGTGTGTGTGTGTGTGTGTGTGTGTGTGTGTGCGCGTGCGCGTGTGTGTGTGTGTGTGTGTCTAAGAGGGTTTTTTTTGTATCTAAAGGAATTGTATATGATGTGTGTTTGTTTTAGCACTTCAGACAGCCCCAATTGGTTAAATAAAAGAGATTAAGTACTTGGTTAGTGAACACAGGGTTTTTTTGGCTGATAAGTTGCATTTTAACGTTCAGCCATGCTTGATTTTCTTTTGTATTTCAGATAGATTTTTTTCTACTTATGTGTTTGAACTAAGGGCAACAAAAGACACTATAGATTGTCTCTTTATTTTTGTTTTATTACTTTTACATCTCCAGCGAGACATAACAAGGAGGAGGCATGGAGTTTCTTACTTTTGCGAATCAATTGGTAGAAAACCATATCCAAAATTAACCAAAACAATATAGAGTTTGCTGTAAAAGGGGACTGGTTTGATCTGAAGTTAAAAAGAAACTCATCTCCCCACCTCTTACACATGGCTGGGTTGGCACCGACGAGAGATCATTCAGGTAATTATGTAATTGAGTTCAGAGTGGCCAGTCCATCACCAAGCTTGAACTTCTGACCTTATAGCAACCCAGGATTAGCAGGAAGACACGCTAACAAGTGAGCTAACAACTTGGCTATTTGTTAAGTCACTAGCATATCCATCTTCCTGAGGTGTTGAGAAGGCACTTAACCAGTGTTCTAACACTGAGCTGACTAAAACTTTTATGACATTGACATAATATTGACTGTTTTGACACTATTATGACGCTGTCATGTCATGGTATCTGTATTATGTTATATTAAGTAGTATCCTAGGCCTAATTTTGTGTGTGTGTGTGTGTGTGTGTGTCCGTGCGTGTGTTCGTGTGTGCGTGCGTGCGTGTGTGCGTGCTTTATACAGTATTTTATTATAGGCTACTGTTTTGTATTGCATTTGTATTTCTTACCATATATCACCGATAATGTACCAGTTGGACTTCTGCCCCTTCTTTCTGCATAGCGTACCAGTTGTATCCATTCCTCCATGTGCGATATTTTCACAAATGACTCGGTCAACATTTTGTATACACTATTTGTGGATCACTTATTCTGTCTTTGTCCCATTTTGGCGTGAGAATAGTCTTTCTCTCTCTGTCTCTCTCTCCCTCTGTCTTTCCCCTCCCCACACATTTCTGTGAGTCAGTCATTCATTTGCAGATAAACAATAGACATCATTCTGTCACTGCCCTCTTTTTAAAGTGGTGCCCACAGCCACTGGCCTGTATTATAATTAACTAGGTGTGTGTGTGCGTGCGTGTGTGCATGCGTGCGTGCGTGAGCAGGCTTGCATGTTTGTGAGACAGAAAATTTTAGTAAAACCGTAACAACACATATTTTATTGTTGTGAGAATACATGTTGAGGAAAATAATTACATGCATCATATAGATACCAATACCAATAAAACATTACTATACACTCTGCCATCATTCACGTATTGTGCTATGCAACAATCATGGAAATAATACACTGATTACGTAAAATTGTCAGTGTCTGCCTGGAAGTGTGTGAACAGACTTGCCATTGTGTGGGGGAACACAGGCCTTGTTTGACTGGCCATGGCCACCGTGTGTGTGTGTACCCTCGGACATGACTGGCTAAGGGGTCCGCCGTGAAGCCCGTGCCCATGTGAGGCCTGCAGAGGTCAGCGACATCAGTAAGGTCTTGGCACTGCCCCATGGGCAGCTGGAGGGCCTGAATGCACGCAATGTCTTCCTGTTCTTGACTTGTAGCTCCCCATGCACATAGAAAAGAATGGAATAAAAAAAGAAGATTATAGAATAGAATAGAATACCAATAGCGTAGAATAGAATGGCTTACATTGGCATTTTACTAGGGCGGTAACGATATTGTATTGAACCGAGAAATCGTAGGCAGTCACGATACTGTACCGTCACAAGTCCTTTCAAATTTCTGTTATCCTTCAGTGATGTGATAGTGCTACAAATCAATATCATTATTATTTTGTGGGGTGTATCTAACTGTAGGTCAAAAATCATGATATGAACTGAATCATGAGTTGACTGTGCTGTTACAGCCCTACGTTGTACACATGTACAATAAGATTACATCATGATCCATTATCTGAAGTTGTATAGAACTAACTCTTGCTCTCACCCTCACTCTCTTATCTTCTCTCTGTTTCACTCTTCGCCACTACACCCCACTCTCTTGGTCATTCACTCTTTCGGTTACTATATTCCATTGACTTTTTCAGTCTCTCTCTCTCTCTCTATCCCCCCCTCTCTCTCTACCCCCCCCCCTCTCTCTCTCTCTCTATTACTCCCTTGTTTGTGTGCATGCATGCTTGAGCGTGTAGGAGTACATTTGTGTGCCTAGTGGCAGTCTTTGTGTCCCCAGGTGCTTGTGTGTGCCATGCCACTTGCTTGCCCAGTGCTCAAATCGCCCTCAGCCTGGAAACTTATAATGGGCTTGGGCAACAAGGCTCGCTACGGTGGCCTAGAAGGGTCACACTTCATTAAGTTACAGTGTGCAATGCCAGACACGGCCCTACCGTTGCGCAAATGGTAGGGCACTCGTTTGCTATGCGGCCGTCCCGGGTTCGATTCCCGGCCCGGGTCCTTTGCCGACCCTTCCCCGTCTCTCTCTCCCCACTCACTTCCTGTCATAAGCTTCACTGTCCTGTCAAATAAAGGCAAAAAGCCCCCTAAAAATATTTGTAAAAAATGTACAACGCCAGACACAAAGCAATTGACATTCATGTCCATGAACAAAGAAGAATGCAATAGGAACAATGTGCAAGAGAACGAACGATTGATAATGACAAAGGGAATGGTCATGGAACTGTCTTTTCCCTCATGCTTTGACTAACAGACTGAGCTGTGGTTGTACAGACAAACGGTCAGGTATCACATCACACTGATTTGCATACTCCTTTCCGGCACAGGCCAGCCATTCAGCCAGGGATAACTGTTACCGTGTTCCTCTTGGGAGGGAAACATAGGTTTTATCAGGTCATTTAAGCGTTTTTTGAAAAAGAACCACACACACACACACACACACACACACACACACACACACACACACACACACACACACACTGTGGTTGTGCTACTGGTATTTGCTCAAGGCTGGTGTGGTTCACTTCCAGTAGCAGCTGACCGACTTTTTAAGGACAGGCATAAGGAAGGGCACCTAAGCTCCTTTCTCTGGACCTTTTGTTTACTCTTCATTAAAGGTCAGATCGTGGGCACTGCTGACAATAACGGACTTACCAGTTACCAACAATAGCTCATCTCTTGAGTTGTAATCTTCAGGTATTGACAAGATATATTATCGGGTTATGCAATGCATGAAGGTAGAGGGAGAGGTGCATGCCGTGTTAAAGGTGCATTGTGGAATATTTTTAGTAGTTTATTTCCAGAATTCATGCTGCCCATTCACAAATGTCATCTTTTTCATGAGTATTTACCATACCACCACTATCAAATTCAAGTAAATATGAGTTAATTATTTTGTAAATATTCATGAAAAGATCAAATTTGGCAGTGAGCAGCATAATTGCAATACCTACTCTGGCCACATTCCTTCTCTCTCTCTCTCTCTCTCTCTCTCTCTCTCTCTCTCTCTCTCTCTCTCTCTCTCTCTCTCTCTCTCTCTCTCTCTCTCTCTTTTTTTTTTCTTTTCTTTTTTCTCTCTTTTTCTCTCTCTTACTTCATTGATTCAAGCCCAGTTTTCAACAGGGTCATTTCACGTGAAATCAGACACTTTGGGACCCGACCGACACGGATTTCAATCATACTTGCTGTGCCTGTTTAGTAGCAAGGTAGCACCCCCTGCATTTTTGTGAATCTGACACCAATATTAAGGGAGGAACAGAATAGCAAAGCTTTACATGTGAGGGTAGGACACTATGCATTCAGCCTTGATTATATCAGTCAATGTAGGTCACAAAAGGATTTCTGAGGTATTGTGTGAAAGCTCTTTTCTGGCTCTACAAATTACTCAACAGCATGGAATACAAAAACCTTCAGAATATGAATTATGATGCATTGAAAAATTAAAAATTGAATATAAAAAATATATATATTTTCAAATGGCTGGTTTCTTGTCGAAACATAGCCTGTAAGGTCATAAACAACACTTGAAAATGGGGTGTTTCGTTCTTTATTCATTTCAAAGATAATGGGACATAAAGGTTGTAATGAAGTAGTAGTAGAATAGTGTCAGGGACAGGGCTGGACTGGCCATCTGGCATAACGGGTTTCCCAGTGGGCCCTGCACCCTCGTCGGTCCCTATTCCAGGTACTCAAAACCTACACGGCTTCTGCCCATTGTCAATGGACACAGTGGAAGCTAGACCATTTTAAGCATTCAGAGAAGGCAGGGTTGAAAGAATAAGATCAGTAAAGGATTTTTTTAAATGTTCAAGCATCAAAGGGTATGTTGTAGCTGTATATGATGGCAACTAGTGGCTAGCATGTGTTGAGGAATGTATGCCGAGCACTGTAGGTGAAACTGAACTTCCTGCATCCTCATGGACCATCTCCATCCTTTACATATTCCGATAGACATGCTGTCATGTGATATTACTATGGTATCACCATATCATTACTAGGTGATTTGTATGATGCCATATGTTTGAGTCCCATTGTCTCTGAAATGAATAAAGAACCAACACCAGCATTTCAGTTGTTGTTCATGACATTGCAGGCTATGTTTAGACAAGGAACTGGCCATTTTAAAGTATACGTTTTTTTGATATTCAATTTTTAATTTTTCAATTTATGATAATTCATATTCTGAGGGTTGTTGTGTTCCATGCTGTTTGTGTAATTTGTAGAGCCAGAAAAGAGCTTTCAAATAACACCACAGACACCTTTTTGTGACTTAAACTGACTGATATAATCAAGGCTGGATGCATAGTGTCCTACCCTCATATGTAAACCTTCGCTAGTCTGTTTCTCCCTTAATATTGATGTTAGATTCACACAAATGCAGTTCTGGGGTGCTACCTTACAGGCACAGCAAATATGATTGAAATCTGTGTCAGTCGGGTCCCAAAGTGTCTGATTTCACATGAAATGACCCAACATGATTAAACGGTGTGTCATTAAACTGAATGGTCTTCTGCAGTGAAAATAGTGGTCTTTGAGTCAACACTGAGCTCTGGATGCAAACTAGGCCCATACGGGTCTCTTAATTGTTCTCTCTTCCTTTACCAATTCTAGCCCAATATTCAACATGATTCCACAATCATGTACCATTAAGCTCAAAGGCCTTTTACTTCCTATTGGTGGCCTTGACTTGGAGTCAACATTGAGTGTTGAATGTGATACTAAACAAGGCCCACACAGCTGTCCTCCTCTCTCTCTGTCTCTCTCACTTTCTCCATTGACTCAAGCCCGATATTCAACACAATCATCAATGGTCTTCTACTGTGGAGTAGTGGTCTTGGAGTCCGCATTTGAGCTCTGAATAAATTAAATAAACTAGGCCCACACTTCGTCTCTCTCTTCCTTCATCAATTCAAGCCACTTTGTCCCCCTCTTCCTTCAGTGTTCAACATGATTCAACAACAGTGTGCCATTAAACTGAATGCTCCTCTGTGGAAACGGTGCTCTTGCAGCCAACACTGAATGCAGTACTTAACTAGGCAGACACAGCCACTGATTCAGCACCTGTGTTCCTGTGCACCGTTTCCTGCAGGACTTAAGTCCCTCTCGGTGTAGTTGACCTTTTAAGTCACAGCAGGGTGCCAGGACTTGGCTGACCTCTGATACCTGGCAACGCAGCGTTTCCTGTGCAGTGCACTCCAGGTGAACCGGCAGGAGGATGTGGAGGTGGTGCATCGCTCAATAGTGTCCATGAATGACTTGCAGGTGGACGTGGAAGAGATCATTGGCTTTTCTGCGCGGATTGGCATTCGTCCAAGCCATTAGACAAATGAGCTAAGGCTAGGGCTACACTGGATAAGTTAATTGATGTTGAGGCGAGTTGTCTCAAAAACACATCGAAAGGAATGGGCAGTGTTTTAGGATGCTCGCTGCTCTGCCATGTGTGGGGTAGCCAGCTCCATTGGTTTATAGTGGATGCTAATTGTTTGCGTTAACAAATTCAGTAGCCCCAGCATAAGTCATACACAACTGCACTTACTTTTTTTCCCTCCGTATTTCATTTTCATTCAGAGGCCTTCTGCAGTTCTTGCCGGGTGATGTAGATTCAGGAGGTTGGCCTATATAATCTATTGGCCAAAAGTTTGGACACACCCTCTCATTCACACACCCTCTCCTCATATGCGTGGCTATTTACGGTAAATTGTACATTTTCATTCAGGGCATCAAAACTGTGCATGTGGAATTATGTGCTTGACAAAAGAATGTCAATTCTGGCTGTTACCCAACAGCAATGCCGGCTGTCTATCCACCTGACATCAACACAGCACAACATGTTTCAACAAAACTTTTTTTGGGTCCATTTTCAAGTAAAAGCTCACTATCAGTCAAGTCGATCAGGTGGATAGACATCACTGCGGACAGCTGACATTACTGTAGGAAAGCTGCTAGAATTGATCATTCTATATACAAGTGGGCCCCAAGTTGGAAATCGTTGGGAACCCCTGCTATAGACAAACACTGTCACTTATACAGCAGACCAACACCATTTGCATGCTTTTGGAAAAAGGAGATTGTGCAAACGTGTCTGAACTGATCTTGACACTCTTTTCCCCACCTCCACTCCAAAGGGGAGCGGATGAAACATGCCCATGAGAAAAGTTCTTCATGGTTGTAAAAGGAAAAAGAAATACCTGCAGACTTACAATGACAAAACCAAAGGTACCACAGCAATGTGTTTACCACAAAAGCAGATATCTGCCAAAAGAGTTGTCGTTTGACAGCCCACAGAGAGAAAAGCGGGCATTTAATGTTTTGCAGGCACATACTTTGCTGCAGGGGTGAATCACTGGTCTTTTACTGTTGGACACTAACCATTTTGCTATTGTAATCAATGATTGACCAATCCTGCCACCACACACACACACATACACACACACACACACGCTCACACACGCACACACACACACACACGCACACACACACACACGCTCACACACGCACACACACACACACACACACACACACACACACACACACACACACACACACACACACACACACACACACACACACACACACACACACACTGAGAATGAATGAACTGTATGACGTATAGAAACTCCACGCGGCTGAGATTGTTGGGTGTTGTTTATAAGGTTTCCCAGTGGCAGCCAGTCAGGCATAAAGACATGGGCCCCCTACTGTGTGGACCTGCAAGATAATTACCTCACGTACTAGCAAGCTGCACCTTCAGCTCCTTAAGTGTGTGTGTGTGTGTGTGTGTGTGTGTGTGTGTGTGTGTGTGTGTGTGTGTGTGTGTGCGTGCGTGCGTGCGTGCGTGCGTGCGTGCGTGCGTGCGTGCGTGCGTGCGTGCGTGCGTGCGTGCGTGCGTGCGTGCGTGCGTGCGTGCGTGCGTGCGTGCGTCTCTGAGAGAGAGAGAGAGAGAGACATACTTTGGTATATGGTCAGGCTGTGCTGGTGTTGGTCAGCAGTATAAGTGGCAGTGTTTGTCTACAGCAGGGATTCCCAACCATTTCCAACTTAGGGTCCACTTGAAATGTTCAGAAATATTTGTATTCAGAAATATTCATATTTCAGAAAATGATTTCAAGGCCCACTTGGAATAACTTCAGGGCCCATATCGCTGGTCTACAGTATAAATGCAACAAGAACTCTTGTCCTGGGCTCAAGTTCCTGGGCTTTGGTTCCTGGGCCCATGGCCTACTACAGTATAAATACTACAGTATAAACTGGGGTCCTATAGTCCTCCTACTCCATCTCTTCTTGGTGGGCCAGTCAGGTATCGTGTCTGTCTCCCCTCCCCCACTCTGCCGTCCCGTAAGCACAATGGCTATACTATCCATCCCATAGGTGTCTATTTACCCAAGCTGACCAATGAGCCTCGCACACTTAACTGGCTAATCAGCTTATGGTCCGATCAGTGTGCTCCTGTGTGGCGGGCCAATGGGATTCCTATGAGCTGACTAGCTGAGCCTCTGCTGAGGTATTGTGCCAGCTTTCCATAAGCCTGACGGTGAGCTCCTCCTTGGTTACGCGGTCTTGTTAAAGGTGCCATAAGCATTGACTTCCACTTGCTACTGTTTGAGGCGGTTGTCTTTTTTGCACAGCCAAGGTTTTAGCTTGGGCCTGACTGAGGGGGATCTAAGGTCTTGCTTGCTAGGCCATCGGCCTCACCCACTCCCCTATCTCTGGCTCTGTCTTTGTATCTACCTGGACAACTTAAAAGCTGTGATATGAAAACTGCTTAGCGGAAATCAGGGAGTGGGGGCATACAAGATCAAGTGGGATTTTTGTGTGCGGGTCTGTGTGTTTTTGGACCTTTTAAAAAGGTGTGCGTGTGTGTGTGCGCGCGTGCTTGCGTGTGTACGTGCGTGTGTACGTACATGTGTGCGTGCGTGTCTGCATGCGTGCGTATGTTCGCTGGCAGTTTGGGGTCAGAGGGAATGGTGTCAGGGGTGCAGTTTTGGGGCTCAGCAGCACTGTGCTAGTATTTGGGGCTCAGATACAATAGCCTGCATTGTGGTGTATAGAGCACAGTCATGCAACACGCACACACACGCACACACGCACACACACACACACACGCACACACACACACACACAAATGGGGCATGGCATCCATTCATTCCATCCGATTCATTCAAAGTGACTGGTCATTGCTCATAGACTCGTTCACAAAAGCATTCACACACACACACACACACACACATTACATAAGACGGTCTATTCATGATATGCATACACTCACACCAGCACGCCTTTACACAGCATCCTTCATTGGCAATAAAGGATTCGGGGGCCAGAACAAAGGGTCCTTTGGCGGCTTCAAAGCATTCTTCTTATCGTGTCCCATTAGACCCTGCGCTGAACCCCAGAGCATTGTCTAACTTTTAACACAACACAAATTAGGACTGTCCCCACGGAAAAAAGTCCCTTTGGCAGACAGCTCTGCCCAGCCATCATGAGGTCTGTCTGGTCTGGCCTGGTCGCCAGGGTGATTTGAGTCACTTTGGAAACTCTGGGGGCTTTCCGGACAAGCAGTCCCAACTCTGACATGCACACATGCAAGGAGATAGATGCAAGCACGCACGTGCGCAGGCACGCACGCACGGCACACACATGCGCAGATTGCGCGCACACACACAAGCGCGCACGCGTGCACACACACATTTATCATCCTGTCTGTTTTAGGTATTTCCCCTTAATCTCCATTCTTTCTCCATTCCCAGACAGTGTTTGTGAGTTATTATCAGAAGTTCTGCTGAATTCCATTCAGCTGTTGTGTAACTGCAACCATGTGGCCTTTCTGGATGTTTTGGTGAAATGAGTGCAAGTGTGCAGCCGTTTGTATGTGTATGTGGATGCATCTGTGGGTCTGTGTGGCAGGGCTTGACATCAAGCTGAGAATTTTCTTGAATTTTTCTCAAACAATTGATAGACAAGGGGCAAACAGCAGAATAGGCTACTCTGATATGTCATCCCAAGGAATAAGCTACGTACCTGCCAAATTGGCTAGTGACAGTTGCCAGTTGACAGGCGAGGTGCCAATGTCAAGCCCTGGTGTGTGTGTGTGTGTGTGTGTGTGTGTGTGTGTGTGTGTGTGTGTGTGTGTGTCTGTGTGTGTGTCTGTGTGTGTGTGTGTGTGTGTGTGTGTGCGCGCGTGTGCGTGTGCGTGTGCGTGTGTGCGCGTGTGTGCGTGTGCGTGTGCGTGTGTCTATTTGTGTGTGTGTGTGTCTGTCTATTTGTGTATGTGTGTGTGTGTGTGTGTGTGTGTGTGTGTGTGTGTGTGTGTGTGTGTGTGTGTGTGTGTGTGTGTGTGTGTGTGTGTGTGTGTGTGTGTGTGTGTGATGTGCTTGGAGCGGTGTGTGTGTGTGATACCTGCATGGTTTTTCCGTTCATTGTGAAACTGCCTGTAGAGGTGAAGGCTATGGGCATATCACAGCCAATCAGGTGCAAGAAGGGAAAGCACTTGAGCGTGCGACACCATCCAAGTTTCCACACTGTCAGCTGCCATCTGCGCAGCACGGAACGGGCCCAAATGCAAGACGGATCACGATTTTTCCATCTAATTCTGACAATTTGAGACCACGTTGATTAACAGCAACCTGTCTGTGAATGACACCGTTTTTCCTACCTGTTTCAAAGCCATGTCTTTGGCCTTGAACAAATCATCTTAGGCCTTGAACCAACCATCGCCACACAACTCAATTTCAAATGAATCGCCAATCAATCAGGATTGGTGAGTTATCCAGGCCAAGGGGTGGGCGATATAGCAAAATGTCGTATCACGATTTTTGAACATAAAATCTCCATTTCGATATTTTATCACAATCTTCTATAAAAAACTCAAAAACAGACATTTTAGGGCTACACATCTTTCTGCATAGATTTTGATGAATACACAGTTCTTGCAATTTCGCATTGAAATGTAAGCACACTGATGACACTGATGATAAAGTGCACAATTAGAGTACAATGAAGTGAAGACAACACAAAGTAAGTAAACATCACTCTGATACTGATAAAGTAAACATCCTCACTGCAAGGTGATTTGTACAATTTCTCCACTTTTAAACATGTTTGGCGATCTTCTACTCGATCTTTTCACGATTCACGATTTAATATCATATCGCACACTCCTCTCCAGGCCTAATGTGAAGTCCGAGTCTGATTTCATGCAATAACGCATGATGGGTGTGCGCGTGCGTGAGTGCATGTTTGAGAGTGTGTGTCTCTTGTGTTACCGGCACAGTGCATAAATAGCTTGCTAGAATAAAAGATCAGATCTGATCTCAGTAGTCTTATCCCTGCCCCCCTACCTGCCCCATCATGCCCTCTCATGAGGAATGCAACAGAAACCAAAAAGTGAAACCGAGGGGGGAGAGGCATATCAATATTATATACAGTATCTCTTTGTTTCTCTCTCATCCATTCACTCTCTTTTCCTGTCTTTCTCTCTTCCCTTCACTTTCCCTCTCTTTCCTCCTCTCTCTCTCTGTCTCTCTCTCTCTGTCTCTCTCTCTCTCTCTCTCTCTCTCTCTCTCTCTCTCTCTCTCTCTCTCTCTCTCTCTCTCTCTCTCTCTCTCTCTCTCTCACACTCTCTCTCTCTCTCTCTCTCTCTGTCTCTCTCTCTGTTCTCCTTTCCATCCCAAGCATATTGATTTCTTGACTTTCACTACCTGGTGAAGTGATTGAGGGCTGTGGATGTGCCAGTGTAACCTGACATGAACACACATGCAGCACAGAGACTACAGCCAACTGGACACATCCAAATAGTGTGTGCGTGTGCCTGTGTGGGTGCGTGCATTCGTATGTGTGTGTGGTTGGACCTTGTCCAGTATGGTGAAAGCTAATATGACATAATGGAGATAATGGGCAGAGCGTATCCTACCTGTAATGCAGGTGGGGGTGGGGGTGTAATGATCTCCTCTGGCTAGCCGCTAGTGCCAAACAGGTGCGTGCGTACGTGTGTGTGTGTGTGCGCGCGTGCATGCATATGGTTGAGGCAGGGCGGTTTAATAATCTGAACCAGTCAGGCATGTGTTCTTTGTGTTTCGAGTGCGTACTGATATCCTCTGGATAGATCTGCTGCTGCTGGGGCGTGCGTGCGTGCGTGCGTGCGTGCGTGCGTGCGTGCGTGCGTGCGTGCGTGCGTGCATGTGTGTGTCAGTGCAGAGCCTTGGCTCATGTTCAGCCTAATGCCTGTCCGGTACATGCTGTGTCATCTCACATCCTGTACCAGCTCGCCTCCGATCTCTCCTTCTCTCTTGGATGCTCTTTTGGCATCTTTGCTTTTCACTCTCTTTCCCTCTTATGTTTCTTTTTCTTTTTGTCTTTGTCTCGCCCTCTCTTTCTCTCACCTATTTGTTTTACATCCTTCTCTCCTGTTTTCTGTCCATCTCTCCTTCCTTTCAGTTTGTCACTGTCACTCACTGTCACTGTCACTGTCACTGTCACTGTCACTGTCACTGTCTCTCTCT
>NC_085865.1:30123721-30136221 GCF_034702125.1 Engraulis encrasicolus | reverse complement strand
CTCCCTGTTTCCCCTCCATTGATAAAACTGCGAGCGTGGCGATAAATAAGAGCTCATTCTTGGGGCGTCAGCTACCAAGCACAAAGCCTGCCCTTGTGCACTGTGGAATTTGCTGTGTTGATCTTCCGTACACACAGCCAAGGGCCCCTGTACACTGATTGTACATTTGTATCCGCATTTCTTTCAGATTCCATCCTAGGGCCTCCTTGTTGCCAGCCTATCACAGTCTGGGTCCCCCCCAATACATTTACAACAGGGGCCCCTCCTTAGGCCTGCAGAGGCCCTCACCATCTCCATCTCTTATTCTACTTCAGGGGTGGGGTGCAAGGTCTAAGTGCGTGTGTGCGTGCGCGCGTGCGCGCGTGCGTGCGTGCGTGCGTGTGCGCGTGCGTGCGTGTGCGCGCGTGCGCTTGCGTGTGTGCATGTGTTTGCTTTTGTGAATGAGTGCGTTAGCAATGACCAGTCACTTAATATGGGGTGTCTGTGCATGTTTGTTTGTATTGTATGGATGTGTGTTTGGGGACGTCCTTGGGCCCCCATCTCCTATGCTGGGATGTAGTGTTGCGTTAGCTGTGTGCATGTAGGTGGTGATTTGTGAAAACGGTGGGGTGTTTGGGGGTAGAGGGGAGTGTTTTGGTGTGGAGGGACCGGATGGGTTTGGGTGGCATGCCTTGAGGCAGTGCTCACTGATGTGGCATCCTTTGTGTTTCGGTCTGACTGGGTAAACAATGACAATGATGGACACACACACACACACACACACACACACACACACACACACACACACACACACACACACACACACACACACACACACACACACACACACACACACACACCACCTCTCAGTAGTCACAGGTGATTTAAACTCTTCCGCAGGGTCGTCCCCATGACCCACATGAATTGACGAGCAGGAAAAGAGTGAAGAAAACCTTAAAAGAATGATGCTTTCATCCTTGTGTGGGAAAGAGGGAGGATGGATGTCTTCAGCTTGTCTGTCTGTGGTCTGTGAGGTGCAGCTTGGCTTTCTTTGTGTAGTGTGTGAATGAATAGGTGTGCGGGGGTAAGTTACGGTAGTCATCTGATGGACGTGTGGGGAGTTTTTGTGGCTTTTGGTGAATAGCAAGGAGGAAGTGAATGAGAGATTCATGGGGAAGGGGTAAGTGAGTCAACTGGCCTTCAGTGTTGTCTTGTCTTCCTGGTGAGGCGCTGTGAAGATGTTGTATGTACTAGTGTACGTGCGTGCGTGCGTGCGTGCGTGCGTGCGTGCGTGCGTGCATGAATGCGTGCGTGCGTACGCGCGAACGCGTGCGTGCGTGTGCGTGCGTGCGTGCGTGCGTGCGTGTGTGTGTGCGTGTGTATGTGTGTGTGTGTGTGTGTGTGTGTGTGTGTTGTATGTGTGTGTGTGTGTGTGTGTATGTGTGTCTGTGTGTGTGTGTGTGTGTGTGTGTGTGTGTGTGTGTGTGTGTGTGTGTGTGTGTGTGTGTGTGTGTGTGTGTGTGTGTGTGTGTGTGTTGTATGTGTGTGTGTGTGTGTATGTGTGTGCACACGCGCAAACGTGCGTGTGTGCGTGTAAACGTGTGTCTGTGTGCGCGCGTGTGAACATGTGAATGTGTGTCTGTGCCTGTGTGTATGCATGTGTGTATGCCTGTGTGTATGCATAGTGTATGCCTGTGTGTTTCATTTGTTTCAGCATACAAGTTCACTTGAAGGGGTGCGTATTTGTGGGGGTTGTGTTTGCCTGTCAGTCTCTATTGGTGTAGTAGCTTCAAAGGATTATTCTGTGGAACAGGTGAGTAATGGTGCACCTGTGAGAGAGAGAGGGGGGGGTGGTCAAAGGACATGCTTCATCCATAAGGTATCCGTCAAAGATATGTCTGTACGTTAAAAAAAATATATATAATCACAAAAAAAGACAGTAGGCTTTGAGCTCTAGTGAGTGCTGATGATGGTGTGGTTTTGGTTAACCCCAACCTGTTGAGCTAATTACTTATTTAGGAGGCCTAGCCACCGTTTTGTTCTCCGTCTTAATTGTTTTCCTTTCCTCTTTTATTCTCTCTCTTCTATTGTTTGAGCTCCTTGTCTTTGCTATCGCTCTTTTTCTGGCTTTTGGTGTTTTTCGTCAACACCCTTTGATTCTCACACAATAAAGCAATAGAGATCTGTGTGTGTGGTGTGTGTGTGTGTGTGTGTGTGTGTGTGTGTGTGTGTGTGTGTGTGTGTGTGTGTGTGTGCGTGTGTGTGCGTGTGCGTGAGCGTGTGCGTACGTGCGTGCGCGTGTGCGTGTGTGCTCGTGCGTGCGTGTGTGTGTGCGCGTGAGTGTGTGTGCGCATGAGTGTATGTGTACGTGTACACAAACTTAGGTAGTCCTTTGCCAAGAGACTAAGATATTTGCTGACTGTGAGTTAAGCCCTGTGGTGCGGTCTTCTCATATCCCCTTAGAATCCCTCATGTTTTCATTTGAACCCTCCCCCCAAACTGCATATCAAGATAGAAAAACTACTACCCACAATGCAACAGCAAGACTGTATTTTTTCATGTACAGTGGAAAAGATGTCATTTTTGGCAAGGGGTATGTAGACCCATTGTTCCTCTGCCATTAGCGTTTCAAAGACTTCCCATGTACGCTTATACACACGCACACACCCACTACACAGACATGAAAGACTGGTCTTTAGTGTGCGTGTGTGTGTGTGTGTGTGTGTTTGCGTGTGTGTGTGTGTGTGTGCGTGTGCGTGTGCGTGTGCGTGTGCGTGTGCGTGTGCGTGTGCGTGTGCGTGTGCGTGTGCGTGTGCGTGTGCGTGTGCGCGTGCGCGCGTGTGTGTGTGTGTGCGCGTGTGTGTGTGTAACAGGAGACTATGGCCTGAGTTGACCCCCCTCACTCCTTCCTAGTACACTCAAGACCCTGAGTCTGGATGGATTTATCAGCTCTCTAAAATACACATTGGAAGACACATGTCTAACGGAATAGGGGTTGCAACCACAGCAAATGTCTGTAAGTGATATCAGGACATTCATTCATTGTGCAATATGTTCCATTTACATTGAGTTGTTGTAGTACAATACAGTGCAAATAATAATAATAATAATAATTCAGTCCATACAATTGTGACATTAGCTGTGGTTACACTCTGAAGAAATTAGAAAAAAAAAAACACTCTCAAAAGAGACAAACAGACACACACTTGAACGTGACACACAGAGACAAGACAAACAAGTTCTCAGGAGAGTTACACACACTCTCGGAAGAGTAACACACTCCCAGAAGGGTCTTACTCAGAATGGTCTTACTCACTCTAGGAAAAGCCACACACAGTCAAAGAAGAATCAAGCACACTCTCATCAGAGCCTGAAGAGGAGGTTTGTTGGGAGGGAGGACTGGTTAGCACATGGTAGGACACTGACTCTATTCTTTCACCTCGCAATATAAATGTGTTTCTTTCAAGTTGCTTATGGATTTCCAGAAATATTCAAATGGAGGCTATTTCTATTTTTATTCAACTTGTATTATCTTACCCAGACCCTTTGACCCCTTTACTTCAGGAAAAAATTGGCCAAGTTGTGTTTTGGTGTTAACTTCATAGCCTGTGTTTCAAGACTGCACATACAGTATTTTGTGTGTGTGTGTGTGTGCGCGTGCGCGTGTGTGCGTTTGTGTGTGTGTGTGTGTGCGCGTGTGTGCGTTTGTGCGTGAGACAGAGAGAGAGAGTGTTTGTTTGTGTGGTGCAAAACTGCTTCGCCATGAAGTGGGCGCTGTTTTTAGATGGCACACTCTTTGAAGAGAGATAAGGTTCTCTCGGTAGCCACAGTATGGGAAAGCATGTTTACACATATGCCTCACTGGACGCACCATCACAGCTAGTTTTTAAAATAGTCTTGCGTGAAAGTGTGTTTGTGTGCTTGCTTCATTGCACGCAACGTTATGGTGACTCTTTAAAATGTGTGTCTGTGTGTGTGTCTGTGTGTGTGTCTGTGTCTGTGTCTGTGTCTGTGTCAAGTAGTACGTAGGCCTACATGCATGTATCGTGTTTTTAGATGACATAACGTACAGCACTATAAGAAAGCTGAGGAGCGTGTGAAAGTGAGTTTGTATGTTTGTACAGTATGCCTCAGCCTTCTCCCATGAAAGACCAGACTCTGAAGTACCCATAGTGAATTATAAATGACATAATGGCTCAAAACATGTACAGCACTCTGTAGAGAGACCCTACAGTACGTGCCGACATGTGACATACGCTGTCACAAGCACGGCTCGGCAAAGCGTGTAGCCGAAATGGGTGGCGCTTGAAGTTAAAAAGTGTGTGCGATTATGTTCAAATGTGCACACACTCTCTCTCCCATTTACTCTCAGATGAACGCACACACACAGACACAAGGACAGATGCATGGACAGACAGACACACACACGCACCTTTTTAAAAACGTCTCCATGCGTCCTCTTTGCATCTCTCTCTCTCTCTGTCTGTCTCTCCTCTATAGGTTCACCATTATTCATCTACTCCAGAAAACAATTCTTTAAAGATATATACTAGCGCAGACAGACAGGCAAAACACACCCACACACACCCCTTCACAACTTGGGCACACACACACACACACACACACACAGACACACACACACACAGACACACACAGACACACACACACACACACACACACACACACACACACACACACACACACACACACACACACACACACACACACACACACACACACACACACACACACTTTCAGGTACCTATTTGTACCGGAGTGTGAGAATGCAGAGGCTAATGACATGTCACTCAGCAGTGAAGTGACGCACTCGTGCAGTTTACCATTAGCTTGACCTACTGGCCTTCACCTGACGCAGACATCATGGAATGTGTATGTGTCTGCGTCTGCACGTGCGTGCGTGCGTGCGTGTTAGTCTGTCTCTGTCTGTCTGTCTGTGTGTCTATCTGTGTGTCTGTGTGAGTGTTGTAGAAAGGGAGAGTGAGTGAACAAAGAGACAACATTGAAGACAAAAATAATGCCAGAAAGTGTCTTGTTTTCACGAAAGACCTTTTAATGAAGTTGACATTCTTTGTGTTTTTGTTGGACATGAATGAACTCTTGTGCGTTTGCATGGACGTGACAAGGTATTGATTTTCTTAACCTGTTACCCTGGATACTACAACCACTCTACGAAAATGGACCGGCTCTGTGGGAATGTAGTGGAATGCACATATAAAACGTAAATTACTTCCTGTTAAGAAATTGCACGTGATCAAATGACACACAAATGCAGTAGGCCTACATGCACGTGCCTATGTATCTTTTTCATGCTAACATTGTGTCCCAATGCATTCCAAAGTGTATTAAAAAATCTTGAAGGGTTTCCTGAAAAGAGATTCAAATGTCTTCTGGAAGTCATGATTGCAGGATTTTATCCCTTTTTGATTGGTGAGATGCCACTACGCCATCTAGTGACCGCATCAGAGAAATGCAATATCTATTGCAAAAATTAAACAGAGCCCCAGTCTATGTTCACGTGATGGTATAACTTTGACCGTTTTAAATGCCTCTCGACAGCTAAATGTAGACTTCCATTGACTAATCTCTCTCTCTCTCTCTCTCTCTCTCTCTCTCTCTCTCTCTCTCTCTCTCTCTCTCTCTCTGCAGGTTTTTTAGTCTCTGTGGACTGACATGAATCACACTACCTGTTGATGGAACCAGACTTTCAAGTTTAAAACTGGTGAGGTGTGCGTGCGTGCGTGCGCAGTGTGTGTATTTGTGCGCGTGCATGCAGGGTGTGTGTTTGTGTGTGTGTATGTGTGTGTGTGTTTTTGCGTTTGCACCGTGTATTGTACTCTCATTCATGTTGCTGTCTTTGTTTTCTTTTCTGCACGTTGCTGATCCTGAAAGGGAGAATGTTTGTTTTAGCCAGGTGTATGGTGGTGTTTCCTGCTTGAACCGTGCAGTGCTTATAAACAGTCTACATACCGCTTTTCAATTGCCAGTTTTTGTGATACAAAAATGACAGAAAGAGAAATAATTTCACAACTTTTTCCACTTAAATCGAAACTATTACCGTATACAATGCAATTGAAAGATAAACTTGAAGCTTTACAAGAAAAAGTAGAAATAGAAAACTATATTAACATGGTTGCATAAATATGCACACCCTTAAAGTAATACTTTGTTACAGCACCTTTGGCCATTTTATTACAGCACTCAGTGTTTTTGGATAGGAGTGTACCAGTGTGGCAAATGTTGATTTGGCAATATCTGTCCACTCCTCTTTGCTAAGACATCCAAATCTGACAGACTGTGAGTGCATCTCCTGTGCACAGTCCTCCTCAGATCACCCAACAGATGTACAATGGTATACAGGCCTTATTATATTACATCACACATTTGAACAAGGGTGTGTAGACTTTTTATAGACACTGTAAGCACATCTAAAAAACCTGTGCTAAATATACGAATCAAGCAGTCCATCAGCTTTAATACGGTACTTTGGTCGTGTTTCCGTTTCATATTTTCTTTGGTGTCAAATTTACCTTTTGGTAAACAGAAGCCGCTGTAGCCAAATCTCCAACTACACATCAAAGGGAGTAGCTGTATCCCACACAAAACACTTTTGGCTGTCCTTAAAACACCTCATTAAGATATAAGCTGTGGTTTCTCCTTCGGCGCTTTGTAGTATACACCTCTTAAGTGGTGTGAATAATCACTGTGAAGAGTTTGCTCACTCAGGTGAAGTTAAGTCAGTGTATTTGTATTGTACCTTCAAAGGAGGCTTGCATGTTGCTGCAGCCTACATATGGGGAAAAGGAAATTTAGAACAACAAAGCAGAGCAGAACACCAAGAAATACCTAAGCAACCTGGGCAAACAAATGATGGGTAGTTTGATTTAAAACCAATCTTAGTAGCTGTAGCCTACATATGGGACCAAAATGTTTCTAGTATGTACAGAGATGAAATGAACAGCTTAATAAGAACAATGAAAAGGAAAAAGGACATTTGAAACAACAAATCGGAGCAGAACGCCAAGAAATACCCAAGCAATCTGAGCAAACAATCGATGGGTAGGTCTTAAAATTTGATTAAAAGCAAATCTTAGTAGTTTTTCTTCCCACATACAGTAAATGTTTCCAATATTTTTTCAGTATGCAACACACACTTGAATATTCACGCTCCTTGAATATTCATGCTTTTCAAAATTGTTTCTAAAAAGCTCTACTTTTAGGAGTTGGTTGTTGGCATGGCGGCCAGATTGTTCCCATTTGGGCAGTGTTATTGTTTTTTAATAAGATGGCTGGCAAGTTGAAGATGAACTCTAATCACTGTTGCTTTAAAACATCAAATTGTTTTTTTAGTGTACATCTTGATCAGTAGCACTATACTTGATCAGTACATCTGCATCTGATGCAAACGTTCATCTGTCCTACCCCTCCTCTGACCCTCTCTTTGGAGACTGCATGTAACTGGCCGCTGAGGACTTGTTCAGAGGAGCCAGGCCACCATTCATGGTTCTGTTCTGTTTAATGTGATGGTATGCATAACCTCTTTAGACTGGGGCCTTACCTGACTAGTAACGCAACTGATTTCATGCACTGGTGATGAACTGATGTCTGTTGAGTTTCAAAGGAACCAAGCCAGGAATTGAATAAAAGTTGAAAGAAAAGTTAAAAGATGTAATCCAGGACAAGTGACCCTCTGCAGAGAGATTGAGATGAAATGATGACAGAGAATCTGAAGAGGGCCAGGGTGGCCCAAAACGTCATGAAATTAAAAATTGATTAAAAGGGAGCTCATCAATGTGCCGGTCTTCCTTGCCGTACAGTGTCCTCACGTGCCCTCTCAAAGACACCACCCACAGAGGCACTCAGTGAGCTAAGGCACAGCACCATTACACTGGGGACCCGGGTTCAAGCCCGACCCAACGTCATTTCCCAATACTACCACATCTTCCCCTCTCGCCATCCCTGTCCTATCCCAAATTAAAGCCACAAAAATACCCTTCACATGTTCTGAACACAGATGACCAAGTCTAGTCAAGTCTAGTCAAGTCTAGTCAAGTCTAGTCAAGTCTAGTCAAGTCAAGTCAAGTCAAGTTGTGCTACTCTATGCTACACCACTACACGCTTTCTGGAGTCCAATGTTCCAGTGCTTTCCAATAGATTCTGACCTGCCCATCTTTGATCCTCACTTGCACATCTGGTGTGTAGCTCTGCACTTGACCTCCATCTTTACTTGAGTAGAGAGATCTGAGTCGAGAGTTGACCTTTAAACATTTGCTGAGGCCAGTAGCCAGAGGATAATAATGCTCTTTGGAAGACCAGGGAGTTCCTCAGGCGAAAGAGACAGCAGAAGGAAAACTTATATGAAACATTTGTCAGAAACCATTTGACAGAATGGGGAGAAAACAAGGTTTGGCTTGTGTCTTATCACAGACCAGGAGGTGAAACGGATTGAGACATTGTGTCTGTGATGATTCTCATCCGTCCAAGTCATGGTAGTCAAAGAATTGAAGTTGTAAGCATCTGGACTTGTTTTTGGAGTTTGAAGATGTTTCATCTTTGATCCAAAGGGCTTCCTCAGTTTGGGTTCAATAACATTGCCCGTCAAGCCAGACTATAGCATGAAATGTATAGCCTGGGCTTGCACTATAGACAGAGTCACCGCATGCTAAGCCCATCCCAATGATTCGATACAGAGATTCAAAGCTAGAACATTGTAATTACACACTGCGAAATTACGTTAAGAAATTCTAACCAGAATGCCTTATAATGGCAAAGTGTGCATGGCACGCTACACAGACTACTGCTGCCTGCACCATCACGAATGTGCCCATAGCGCCAGATGCATCTTTGGGGAGCAAGGCAGAACCCGTTCCTCTGGAGAGCCAGGTTAGGTCTAGTTAGCTCAGCTACCAATGATGTGGAAAGAAGAGCTATACTGTATCTTTGGATGACAGGAGGTCGAGTATTAGACAGAGTGGACAGTGGATAAAGTGAGGTTGATTTATAGGGTGTTATGACCTAGTATGGTAGTGGTGAATGGCGTTGGCAGACTTTGAGAAGTTTGCCTAGCTAGCCGTCAACACCTCAGAACCCAACTTTATAAGGTAGAGTGATCTCTCTTGTTGTCCCTTTTCCATTAAACAGTTAAAGAGATGTTAAGATTTGGTGTGAGGGAGTCACATGTATTGCTTTTAACCAAATCCTCACAGTCACTCGGAATATGTGTTGGTACCACTATCCGTTGCTTTCAGTATTGTAGTGGTGAACGATGTTAGCAGAGACCTGTCAACACTTAAAAACACTCCAAAATGACATTAAGTTAAGTGAGTTGTGCATTAAACACAGTTAGAGAATCTTTTAGGTTCGATATGAGTGTGGGGGGTGTGGTTAAAACAAGATTTACTACTTAGTCACTGAGAATATGTGTTGGAACCCGTTACTTTCCTAGAAGCACAGTTTTAATAGCAGGCAGACAGGTTAGATCAGGCCGCTCTGCTGGTCCCCTTGTATGGGTGAGACGGGACACCAGACTCTTATAATGACCTTTAGATGCACCCAGCATGAGTCTGCCCTACCCCTGCACCTCGCACTGGCTGGCCGACTCCGCCATCACCCCACCCCAAACAGCTTTCCAGCAACGCGTTTGGCGACTCCCTGCAAACAATTACGACGGCACGTGCAGAGTATCACACATCCCTCTAAACAATGGGCTCTGTTGCCATTTTTTGTTCCATAAACACTTTTTGTGTTGCCTTCAGAGGTTTTTTGGAAGGAGTCGCCCAAGTTCACGTTCAGCTCATGAGGTGACTTTTTTCCACAATCAGCTATAGTGCCATCTTGTGGATGAAGGCAAGAGCTGCACTTGATGTGTCATATCGGTTCGTACGGTGGCAGTTTGCCTGAACAGAAAGCAGGATTAATGAGTTTTTGTTGCATTGCGAGTTTCATCCAGTAGGAAAAGTAAGCGATCTTGAATGATGCACTACCTTGATTGCCTAGTCCCACATGAAGAGCATCAGGTTGCAACTATTTGGCCTGGTGTTTTATGAACTGGAAGAGTGAGTGCACTCTGTCACTGTGTGAGTTTTATAGTTACACACACACACACACACACACACACACACACACACACACACACACACACACACACACACACACACACACACACACACACACACACACACACACACACACACACACACACACACACACACACACACACACACACACACACACACACACACCTTCACCATGTGCTCTCTTAAAACAGCATGCACTTGCTTGTTTTTCTCCATGAATTTAACACCAGTGCACAGCGCAGGCCAGAGATTCTGCAGAGAACAGAGGGGATGGAAAGTTTAAAGAAAAATACGAGGAGCTTGCTTTTGTTTTAAAAGTATTTTATTGTTAAAAAGCCTTCACGTTTCACTAAATTCAAGAACTAAAATCGCTTCTCTGCGGCCAAGTTTCAGTTGTGCTGTTCCGCTTGAGTCTTTGTAGAGCTGGCTTCAAATACAATATCAGTTGTATGCTTAGAGATAGATCTCGGATTTGGATGAAATGTGAAACTGCATACTTCTGTTTTTATTTGTTTATTTCACATCATCCTTTGTGGAAAAAGCAAATCACTTGCTTCAGTGTTGCTGACAGTTGTCAGCACATAATAACAACAGGCATAGGAATGCAGAAAAATATTTCAAAATAACATCTGTCGCAATCGCACATTTTTGCCAGGAGTTTTTATTTACTTCTTATTTTCAGAGTCCCATAACCAAAACCAATAGTGAGGAGCTCTTGTGGCTTAAGAATGTTACGACAAGCTGTAAACCATTCAAATCCTGTCAGCAACAGTTTGAGATCTTTGTAATATGTTGTAATGAAGTCAAAGCAAAATGCCGTACTTTTTATTTATTTCATTATTCATGTCTTATGTATCTGTTCATTTATTTTTACCCATGACTGAGCCCAAAATGTAGGGCCTGATGCCTGCCGAAGTGTTGTGGCTTTTGTGCGCTGTGAACGTTGGTGTAATAGCGAAGTTCAGCCTGTAGGTGGCAGCAGCAGATCATGCATGAAGGTCATTCTTGTGCTTGTGCACCTACTCTCTGTCTCTCTCTCTCTGTCTGTCTGTCTGTCTCTCTCTCTCTCTCTCTCTCTCTCTCTCTCTCTCTCTCTCTCTCTCTCTCTCTCTCTCTCTCTCTCTCTCTCTCTCTCTCTCTGACACACACAGAGACCATCACAGCTGGAGCATGCAACAGTTTTTCATTGCAATCAGGTGTTTCTCATTCCTCTTTTTCCACATCACAGATCAGGATCCAAACATGATACTGTGTTATATAGTATACACAGTGTATGTTTAGATGTGTGCATAATAGTATGTATGTATAAACACACAGAGCAAAATGGTGGACTGATGCTCTTTCTCTTTTCTGTTTTTTTAAAACTCTGCCAAGATAGCCCTATACCCTGACCACCACACCAGTGCACTCATTGGCATGGTTTCTGAGTGGTCAGTCATTCATGCAATGCAATTCAGTCATTCATGCAATGCAAGCATTCATTCAAGCTCATGCACTCACGCATGCACATTCAATCTCTCTCTCTCTCTCTCTCTCTCTCTCTCTCTCTCTCTCTCTCTCTCTCTCTCTCTCTCTCTCTCTCTCTCTGTCTCTGTCTCTGTCTCTGTCTCTCTCTCTCTCTCTCTCTCTCTCTCTCTCTCTGTCTCTCTCACACTCACACTCACACTCACACTCACACACACACTCACATTCACACACGCACTCTCACACTCTCTCTCTCACACACACACACACACACACACTAGGGGTGGGCGGTAACCGCGGTATAATATCGTGTGCGGTATTTTTTCATCAATGATAGAGATTTTGTGTCATACCGTCTACCGCAATAGCGCATTGCGTCCTGCACACTCGCAGAGGAATAACAGCAGCACAGGCATTTCATTAAAAACTACTCAATACAAAATGTGTAATGTAGGCTACAATTGTATGTTATGCCAAAACATTTCAATTCTGGAGTGTAAATTTACTTTTAAGGCTGTAAAAGTTTAAAAATGTGTTTTCAAATTATTTGAATGACAAGAATTCCCACATAGATAAAACAACGTCTGACCAGTCATTTAAAACAATAAAATGCAAAAAGTGGTCTTTTGGTCATTTAGCCACAAAACGCTTAATTTTTTCATATTATACACAATGTACAATACCGTGATATATACCGTGATATATACCGTGTCTAAAATTATACCGAGGTATACATTTTTGGCCATACCGCCCACCCCTAACTCACACACACATAGGCGTACCAGAAGTTACACACTCACAAACTCAGTCAGGTAAACTCTCACCTACTCACTGATTCACATTCTCACTCTCTCACTCACTTAGCTCTCTCTCACTCATTCTTGTACTCTATGTGTACTTCTTATCTTCTCTCTCACTCTCTCTCTCTCTGCATCTTGGGTGGTGGGTAAGTGGGCTCAGGGT
>NC_085865.1:30103721-30113721 GCF_034702125.1 Engraulis encrasicolus | reverse complement strand
TTTCTCTCTCACTCACTCTCACTCTCTTACTCTCTGTCTCCTTTTCACTCTCTTGCTCTATCTCTTTCTATTTTTTTCTATTTCTCACTCTTTCTTTCTTTCTTTCTTTCTTTCTTTCTTTCTTTCTTTCTTTCTTTCTTTCTTTCTTTCTTGCTTTATTTTTTTCTTGCTTTCTTGCTTTCTTGCTTTCTTTCTTTTTTGCCTCACTCTCTATCCCTCCTGTGTATCTCCTGTCAGTCGGTATGAGTCAGTAATGTTGGCTATGGTCAGCATCTGACTGACGTGTCCACTTTCACAGACGTGTACACACACACACTGTTGGAAACTCATTCTGGGAGTTGCTCCGTCCCTCACCAAACCCTTCTGGCGCGCACACACACACACACACACACACACACACACACACACACACACACACACACACACACACACACACACACACACACACACACACACACACACACACACACACACACACACACACACACACACACATTTGAGCAAAAACGCCATGGTGTTTCATCACATCAAGCATGTGTGTACTGGTTTTGTGGATGATGGCTTGCTTTTAATGCATTTTACAGTTGTGCGTCTGGAGTCGCAAGTTTGAGAGGAGAGCACTGATGGAACACACACACACACACACACACACACACACACACACAGCAGTGCCGTTCTGTTTGCGAGTGTTTTGGTTTGGCATGTTTTGACTTCCATCAGGAGGGCAAGGTCGCCATGCATAACTGCACAGGTATGCACACAGATTTGACATGGCACGCTTTCACGGTGCATCAGACCTGTATTGCATTACATTACACCCAGCAGATGCTTTCGTCCAAACTGACTCGCCATAGTCAAACTACAGATAGGGAGAGAAAACAGATTAGGCAAAAAGAAACCTGCACAAGTGTACAGTGTTAAGCACAGCTGTTATTGTTGTAGGGCACGGCGGTTCTGCATATGGTGGCAAAGTAAACAGTGTGTGATGTAAGGGTTCCATAGTGGCAGAGTGAATTTCCACGGTAAGATGCATACACATCGCATTGATAACCCTGCAAAGGCTTGTGGGAGAATGTACACCTGAGTTGAGTTGAGCTGCCTGTCAACAATAGATTACGTACATGACATGTCAAGGGGCGTCCCTGTACAGAAGAATGGGAAGTCCATCTCAGTGCAGTAAAGGCTGCAGTACAGCATTATGCGGCACAGTGAAGGCTAACTCGATGTGTACACCAGAAACGACCAAAGCGTCGAAGTAGCCGAGGCCGTTGACGAAGATTCGCCAGAAATTTGCTGTATTCGCTCCAGAAATAGACATTTTTAGCTGAAAACATTAATGTGCTCTGGTCATACTAATAAATCTTAGTTTGTTACGTAGTAAATATTCATGAAAAGGCAGCACAGTTTCCATGAGCAGTACAGTTGCAATACCTACTCTGGCCACCATCCTACACAGTGCACCGTTCAATAAACTGAGACTGCTGAATTAACACTGCATTTTTTAATTTTTACTGCACCTTAAGATGCATTCAGCTATTGACAGTGTGGTGGCTGTGACAGGACAGACAGGGACCTGCATCAGGATTCGCTATCAGGTCTCGAGGGCAGCTCTGCTTTACATCACAGACTGTGACAGACTGGTGGCAGTGGCGGTAGTCACTGTGACCTCTCACTTCTGTGATCGGTCTCTTCCTGACTGCTTAGTCTTAAGTGCTGTCAGGATGCAGTGAGCAGTTTACAACAAAGACTGTGACTAAGGCTGCTGGCTGGAGACAGAGTGATGGTGATGATGATGATGATGATGATGACGGTCAGTCCCTCCGCCTGTCCTGCCAAGGGTTGCCAGATGTGTCGGATCATTTCCAGCCCAAAAAAATAAATAAAAATCACCCAGACGCACTAAATCCTGCCCAATTTGAACCAAATTGTATTGATTTCTATGGCCATATTTTTGACCGTTTTTACCTGCAGAAGGCTATCCTAAGCAGTCCAATTGGGCAGTAAACCGCCCAATCTGGCGACATTGGTCCTGCCTTTAATGCTTTTGCTTTGATTTTACAGAACAGGCGTTGATGGAGGCTGTTGGTAGGGGGTGGGTTTATGGTGGTGGCAGTGGCAGTGGCAGCTGTGGCTACTGACTTCTGTCGTCAGTCCTTCTGCCTTTGTCCTCGCTGTCTTTAGTGCTCTTGCTCTGGTTTCACAGAAAAGGCAGGTGACAGAGGAGGAGGGGGTGGTATGGTGGTGGCTTTC
Organism: Engraulis encrasicolus; assembly: GCF_034702125.1. Classification (NCBI taxonomy): domain Eukaryota; kingdom Metazoa; phylum Chordata; class Actinopteri; order Clupeiformes; family Engraulidae; genus Engraulis; species Engraulis encrasicolus. The sequence continues at coordinate 30,111,471 of NC_085865.1, read as the reverse complement.
ATGCTATCTGGTCCTCCAATATTCAGTTTACTGCACAAAATGTGACAGACGGGGTCGGATTAATGCACAGGGTAGATATGGCTTTAGCTTAGGGGCCCCACATATCAGATCACCCCCCCCAATTGGCCTCAAAGTTCTGTCTTGATTTTTTTTTTTAAGTTTTAAATGTTAATACTCCTCTCCACAGCTGGCAGACATACTGTTCCTATTCATGGCTCAGAATTATGATGCTGTATGAATTATGCTATGTAATTTTGTCGCAGAATTTGCCCTCCACGGGGGCCTACAGTATCCTGCAGCCTAGGGGCCCCGGACCATCTTAATCAGGCCCTGGTGACAGAGGCTGGTGGTGGGGGAGAGTGGGGACCATGGTGACCGTGGTGGTGGTGGTGGTGGTGGCAGTGGCGGTAGTGGCTGTGGCTGTGGCTGCTGCTCTGCCTGTCCCCTCTGTCTTTAGTGCTCCCCTGGCGGGTCTAAAAGATAAGCTGTGCCGGGCCCTCTCAGCAGGAAGGGCACACCGTAACAGACTGCACATGGAAACGGCCTGCAGACCGCAAAGCTTTCTAGCAGACATCACTTAAGCTTTTCTAATGAGTATGTTTGTGTCTGTGTGCGTGTGCGTGTGCGTGCACGCGTGCATGCATGCGTGTAGTTGTGTATGTGTGTGTGTGTGTGTGTGTGTGTGTGCGCGTGTGTGTGTGTGTGTGTGTGTAGTTGTGTATGCATGCCTGTGTGTGTGTGTGTGTCTACGTGTCTCAGTGTGTTGTGCATGTGTGTGCTCTGTCTGTGAATATGTGTTTTATGTATTTGCATTTATGTCTGTGCTTGTGTGTAATGCATGTCTGCATTTGTATCTCATTTGATAGGGTATTTGTGTGCGTGTGTAGGCGTGCGCGTCTGTGTGTGCGCGTCTGTGTGCCGTGCGCGCGTGTGTGCGTGTGTGCGTGTGTGTGTGTGTGTGTGTGTGTGTGTGTGTGTGTGTGTGTGTGTGTCTGTGTACCGTTCCGCCGGTCTGCTGAAACAAGCGGGTGTGTGATGGTGTGCTTGAGTTGGTGTAGTCAGGTAATGAGGGCCACATTGAGGGGCCATATTGTTTATCACTCTGGAGCTCAGCCCTGCTACACTGTACTCTATGGCTTACCCAGATCCACAAACACACTCACACACACACACTCACACACTCACACACACACACACACACACACACACACACACACACACACACACACACACACACACACACACACACACACACACACATACACACGCATACACACACACACACACACGCATACACACGCATACACACACACACTCACATACACACACCGGTGTACTCTGCTCTCCTCTATGGCTTCCCCAGACCCGTGGCAGCCCACTAACGCTAGTGCTACTATGAGGGACATGACTGGAATGGCCGTATTAAATTTCTTCTCAGCTAACAGTAAATTTTTCCGTTCTGATGTCAAGAATGCAGAGCATCTGGAATCTGTGGCGAGAGAGAGACAGAGAGAGAGAGTCAGAGAAAGAGAGAGAAAGTGAGTTTAGGAATGAAAAAAGAGAGTTTGGAAATGAGGAAAGGTAGAGGGAGAGAGATCGGGAGGGAGAAGAGTGATGAAGATGGGAGGTAGAGAGTAAGAGAGTGCTAAGCTGATGAAGAGGTGAGGAAGAGAAAGAAAGTGGGGATATGGATGAAAGGATGAGGTGTGTGTGAGTGTGTGAGTGTGAGTGAGTGTGTGTGTGTGTGTGTGTGTGTGTGTGAGTGTGTGAGTGTGTGAGTGTGTGAGTGTGTGAGTGTGTGTGTGTGTGTGTGTGTGTGTGTGAGAGAGAGAGAGGGTGTGTGAGGATGTGTGAGTGTGTGTCTGCATGCATGTGTGTACATAACAGTATGTCTGTGTGTGCAAGTGTGGGTGCATGCATGTGTGTGTATGTGCAGGGTCGCTATTAATTATGATTGACTTATTACAAATGAAAATGTATTTGAAAAAAAAAGAGAATCTGAAAGACTTGAAGAGCAGAACAAGGAGTGTGTGAGGAAAAGTGAATGGCAGAGAGAGAAGTTTGCCAAAAAAAGGCTGATTATCCTTTTCTTCTGCTTTCTTGTCTGAGAGTGGTGAAGATGGATAGATGAATAGTGAAGGGAGAGAGGTTGTTAGAGAAGGATGTGAAGAGCAATAGAGCGGAGAAGGGATGTCAACAATTAATCGATTAATCAACTTTAATTGATGAATGCATTAATCGATTAAAAAAATGCTGCCAATTCGAATTCGGCGAGAGACCCAGGTGAAATGAGCATATTAAAAGTGTGTGTGAAGAGGGTTGTGAATAGGGAGAATATGTAAATCACCTTTGGATTACAGAATATAAATAAAATGAATTTAAACTGATCATTTTATCTCATTTTTTTTTATTTAATATTTTTTTGGGAAACATTGAGATTTTAGGGGATAAGCACAACTTATCAATTAATGGTAAGGTGATTGATTAGGTCAATCAACTAACATTTAATGAATTAATCGATAATTTGCATCCCAAGAGCGGCGGGATGAGTGGTGAAGATGCAAAGATGAATTCTAGAGAAAGAGGTTTGTAGAGACAGAGAGGGGTAGAGGGGAGCGATAAGGAGCGAAAGGTATATTGTAAAGGAGGAAAATGAGAGAGACAGAGAAGAGAGTTGAGGAGTTTAAGAAAGTCTTAAGGGTACATGGTATTGAGAGAGGAGATAAAGAAAGGGGAATGAGGGGTAGAAAGAGAAGGACAGACGTGGATGAAGGGGTGATGGATAGGAAAAGAGAGAAGACAGACAGACAGACAGACAGACAGGTCAGAGAGAGAAAGATTGAAAAACGGGCATGATAGTGTGATGGAGGAATAGAGAGAGAGAGAGAGAGAGAGAGAGAGAGAGAGAGAGATTTCTGCCTGGCTGAAGAGGTGTGTAGTGGTGGCAGCGGTGTGTGCGCTACGGGAGCACTTTATCGCCTTGCAGCCGTTTATCCTTCTCCTCCTCCTTCTTGCATCCTCTCCTCTCTTCTCTCCTCCCTTCCATCCCTCTATCTCTCCATCCCTCCCTCCATCCCCCCCAGCTCCTCTCGCCACTGGGACACGGCGCTGTAACACAAGGATTTGTTGCCCCTGGACCTGCTCCCTGTTTCCAATTACATCAGAATGAAAATTTCCACTTTGTTTTAGCAAAGCGAAGAGGAGAAAGTAACAAAAAATTGAGAGAGCGACAGGAGAAAGGTTGAGAGAGAGAGAGAGAGAGAGAGAGAGAGAGAGAGAGAGAGAGAGAGAGAGAGAGAGAGAGAGAGAGAGAGAAGAGAGAGAAGAGAGAGAGAGAGAGAGAGAGAGAGAGAGAGAGAGAGAGAGAGAGAGAGGGAGAAGGAATTTAACTTATTTATATTGTATTTTATGTGTTTGGGTTTTTTTTTTTGTTCAGAGGTATAATGGTATCCAGCACGGTTTCTATCCAAAGGACACACTGCATCTAACAGGTTGTGTGTCGCACACACGCATACACAGACACACACATACCGTACACCCTCAAACCTGGAAGAGATGGCTATACAAAAATGGATTTTTTAATTTAAACTAATAAAAATACCAAAAACTAAAACAATAGGATAATGAAGATGAGTTTACACTGTTGTAATCATATTTTCACATCACGTTTCCAATCATAAAATGAAAGCTGCCTAATGTGATGTTGGAATTCTGCAAAGTCTTAAAGGAGAATTTCAGCCAGTTGTATTGCTTACAATAAATTTGACTGGTCAATATCAGAAGACACACAATTTTTTAGGTTCAGCTCTTTTCAAGACCCCGACCAGGTAATGGGGACATGGGGTTATTTGCATATTGTTTGTAACATCCTCACATAGCTCACATATCATAACAGAAGTAATGCAACATCAGCAGACACCTGACAAGACAGCTGTAGTGGGATGACATTTGGGGTATGTGAAAACAAATGTAATGTCATAATATATGGGCCATTGACATTTTTGGGAGCTGGCCTCAGGGAGGTGCAACCACTGTTCATGTCACTAATGTATAATTTAAATTATTTTTTCATTTTTATTTTCTCCTCTAATAAGCTTCTAAATTCATACGTAATGACATTAGCTGTGGTTGCACCACCTTATGTCTAGTACTGAAGAAAATGTCAATAACCCACACTCCCAGCAAATATCATCCCAACATGTGTGTGTCTGTGCGTGTGTGTCTGTGTGTGTCTGTGTGTGTGTGTATGTCTGTGCCTCTGTGTGTGTGTGTGTGTGTGTATATCTGTGTGTGGTCATGAGGAATTACAGTGGAGTGGAGGGGAAAGTGTGTTAGGATGGGATCTCCCCCTTGACATTTCTCTGATGTGTCCTGGAGCCTTGGCCACTGCACTGTCTGTCCTGAGTGAGAGCTTTGGCAGCGGAGAGGTGTGTGTGTCTGCGTGTGTGCGTGTGTGTGCGTGTGTGCGTGTTCGCGTGTGCGTGTGTGTGTGTGTGTGTGTGTGTGTGTGTGTGTGTGTGTGTGTGTGTGTGTGGGTGTGTGTGCGTGTGCGTGTGCGCGTGTGTGCGCGAGTGTGTGCGCGAGTGTGTGTGCGTGTGTGTGTGTGTGTGTGTGTGTGTGTGTGTGTGTGTGTGTGTGTGAGTGTGTGTGTCTGCTTGTGTGAGTGTGTGTGTCTGCTTGTGTGAGTGTGTGAGTGCTCGGGTGTGTGAGTGTGTGTGTGTACGTTTGTGTGAATAAGTCCATGTGTGCATTCATGTCTGTATTTGTACTGTTCTGAGGGGTGTGTGTGTGTGTGTGTGTGTGTGTGTAAAATGGACCTGCGTGTTAGTTTTTAAAGAGTGTTGGACTGTCTCCTTTGGAAGTCAGTTTGTAGCAGAGGTGGTGGATCACTTAGGTCTTAATCATAGACTCAGCCCTTGTGTTTGGTGCGTGCATGTGTGTGTGCGTGTGTGCATGTGAGGTTTATTAAGGTGAATTTTCCAGGGTTGAGAAACCGTAAGGCTTGATGTGGGAACGCTGGAGGGGCAGTCTTGGACTGGGCTTTCCTAGCTTGGCCAAATAGTGTTCTCTCTCTCTCTCTTTCTCTCTCACATGTGCGCTCTGCCTTTTTATTTTTGTTTTTATTTCCTTTTGTCCATTTTTCTCTTTTTTTAATAAATTCCTTGTGTTTTGGAGTTTATAAAGTTGTTGATTCATGTTTTACCTGTTTTATTTTGCATTCACGGTGCACTCCTCTCTCTTTCCCTGTTTCTATCAGTCTCTCATTTTCCTCTGTCAGTCTTTCTGTTTCTCACAATCTTCTCAGGCTTGCCCTCTCTCCCCCCTCTCTCCCTGCCTTTCTTGGCCATCCTGCAAAGGAACATGAATTTAGATGTTATGCAGCGTGAAACTGAAAGGGAACTTTTTTAAATCTTGCAGGGCTGTGTGTGTGACTATGTGTGTGTGTGCATGCGCTTGTGCATGTCTGTCTGTCTGTCTGTCTGCCTGCCTGCCTGCCTGCCTGCCTGCCTGCCTGCCTGCCTGCCTGGCTGGCTGGCTGTGTGTGTTTGTCTGTGTATGCATGTGTGTGTCCATATTTGTGCATCCGTGTGTATGTTTTAGTGAAGGTGTGTGTGTGAGCGCACGTGTACGGTATGTGTGCGTATCCCAATGCCCTAGAGAAGTTTGCCTGGCCTGTCTGATTGCCATCTCCATCTCCGCGTCAGACAGGCATGTGCCGTAGACTCTGCTCCACCATGCTGTATCATGCTGCGCTGTCATACGCTCTGTGTCAGAGCCAGTCTGTGTGGGGATGCTTGGCCTGGTGTCCGTGCCAGAGCAATAGCCCTTTGTGGGGACGCTCTGCTTCGCTCGGCTGCCTCTGGCAAAAACTGTGTCAGCAGCAGCAGCAGCCACCGTATCAGAAGAGAGATGGCCTGCTGTTCATGACGGCCTGCTGTTCATGACGACCTGCTGTTCATGACGGCCTGCTGTTCGTGATTGATATGGTAGAAGGGATGATAATACTGCCCTGTGTGTGTGTGTGTGTGTGTGTGTGTGTGTGTGTGTGTGTGTGTGTGTGTGTGTGTGTGTGTGTGTGTGTGTGTGTGTGTGTGTGTGTGTGTGTGTGTGTGTGTGTGTGTGTGTGTGTGTGTGTGTGTGTGTGTGTGTGTGTGTGTGTGTGTGTGTGTGTGTGTGTGTGTGTGTGTGTGTGTGTGTGTGTGTGTGTGTGAGATAATACTGCCCTGCGTGCGTGTGTGTGTGTGTCTTTTGCATCTGTGAGCACTGTGCAAACATATCAACAGTGGCAAATGTGTTATTTAAAAAGCCGAAGAACCTTGCTGTATTAGGGTAATGACTTGAAAACAGTTTAATGTTTATTGGGGCAAATAAGCTTGTGTTTGAGGCATGGTTTCAGTAAGTTGCTACAGATTGTGGCTAAAGTGCAGCATAGGCCTACTGTAGCTCATTAGCATAAAGTTAACGTCTCACTAATTCACTTCCTCATACATTAACTCATTAGCATAAAGTTAACTGAAGTTCAACTTCCTATTTCTTCATGGCCTCATATGTAAGCTCATTACCATGAAGTTAATGAAGTTCAACTTCTCCTCTGAAACCTTTTATGCCTTTCGGGTCCCCAAAAATACTTTTCTCTTCCACAAAATGAATTGCCTCCAACACTTTTGCCACTTTGGGTCTGTGCTCAGTACGGTTACCATGTGTGTTTTCACAGAGCAAAATTTGTGTGGAGAGACATGGAGAGAGAAACACTGCGTGTGTGGAAGACCGATGGGGGAAAGAGAGTGTGTATGTGTTTGACTGCTGTGCGTTTGGTGTTTTACAACTGGACTCTTTGAGTCAAGGAGCTCCTAAAGCCAGCACGCTTAGGGTCATCTAGGGGGTCCACACACACACACACACACACACACACACACACACACACACACACACACACACACACACACACACACACACACACACACACACACACACACACACACACACACACACACACACACACACACATACACATACACACACACACACACACTTGTTCTCTCTCTCTCTCTCTCTCTCTCTCTCTCTCTCTCTTACACACACACACACACACACACACACACACACACACACACACACACACACACACACACACACACACACACACACACCTCCGTATCCAACATGATCTCACGTCTGCGCGCGCCACAGGAGAGACATAGCTGTAAAATTACGAGCGTGAGGCCGTCCAGCGCAGTGTCGCCACGGTAACTACTTAACGACAGGTCACCAGCACACCGACGGATTTAACAGGCGACATTAGGATTGTGTGTGTGTGTGTGCGTGTGTGTGTGTGTGTGTGTGTACACACCACATATATGCATGTGTGTGTGTGTTTGTGCTGTAAAAGATTTGCTACCGACATCCCGATCCAACCCTGCAGCCCTCTCCATTTTGTTCAGATTCCCACCCATTGAGTTTGTGATGTCTTTAGTTCTGCCTGGTCATTTTTTCCTCTGTTCAATTTCTTTTTCTTTCTCTTTCTTTTTACTCTTGCTCATAAATATTCTATCTCCTGTCACCCTTCCCCCCTGCTTTCTGCTTTCTGCCTTTTGATTTCACTTACTTCCTTCAGTGCATCTACCTTTCTCTCTCTCTCTCTCTCTCTCTCTCTCTCTCTCTCTCTCTCTCTCTCTCTCTCTCTCTCTCTCTCTCTCTCTGTCACAATATCTCTCTCATTCTCACTCTTTCATTCTTTCTTTCACTGTCT
>NC_085865.1:30071221-30078721 GCF_034702125.1 Engraulis encrasicolus | reverse complement strand
CAAACCTGTTTCAAACCCTGGTCATCCCTCGTGAGTGTACTAGGCTACTCACGCATATAGGTTAGTTAAAACATTGCTACGACCCAATTTGGCACACTGTCCACTCCATGCGCAAAAGACACAACGTCGGAAGGGATTCGGTTACTGACAGACACGAGGCACGAAGCGGTCCTCAACTTCAGAAAAAGAGATGGAAATGTGGATATGCTACGTAGGCCTGGAGAAAGAGGTTCACTCTCCCCAGCAGTTCAAAACCAGCGTGTCACGTAGGTTATGCTTCGGAAGCATATCGTTTTTTCCGACAAAAGCGAAGCGCCATAAAGTCACAGTCAAGTTTCCAGGCTATAGGCCAGCACAGCAGCGTTAATAAACTCCGAAATAGTCATTTGACATAGGCCTGGCAATATTACTGTGCAAATTAAGTGTGGGGGATTGGGGCAATAAAAACAGTCGGTGGTGGTAGTGCGCGATAGCTCTGTGATGGGGAGGGGGATTCTTTTGGCTACACCTAGCCTACCCAACTCACGACTCTGGATGCAACCGAGAATCTCCACAATGAGGGAAACACATCGAAAATATAAAATTGAATATGCTATATGCACAAATAGAGTTCATATCAATCAAACATTCTATTAGGTCAACAATGTTATTTTGAAACCTAATGAAGTGCCACATAATAACGGTCTGGCACACCCTCATGGCGCTGCTGCAGCGCATTGACATGAAGGAAATGTTCGCAAGCACCTACAAAAAATATTATTATTATTTTAAATAATAAAACGGTTCGGACAGTATCTGGTGAATACTGCCACTGTTTAAGGCCATTTAACTTGTTGAAATTTAGCCTATAGGTTTGGAAAGGTGTTACAATATTAGAATCTGGCCTATTCTCTGCGGTGCTTAGTATGTCTGTAGAACGCGGCGACTCCCTCTATCTACGTCGGATTCTAAATGTTTGTTTAAAAGAAGCCGCCGTTATTTTTGCCAAAGTTTTCTGAAAATGTTTTTATGCAATAATTCGGCATTTTGACGTATATCACATCTAAATTGATGTTTTGGGGTTCTTAAAATGAGATTTAGTGGTGTTTAACCTGCAAGTTACACTTTAAATGTAGACATTATGTAGAGGGCAATAGCATGAGGACCTACAGATTTTTGTCCAGAAACACCAGTCTGTCAGCATGTTCTGGCTTCAAGGACGTTGAAAGGCAGGTCACAATTGACAATGAAATCCCGATTTCGACATCACAATTCAATTGCGATTTTCGATTAATTTCGATTAATTGTGCAGCCCTAGTGGGTAAGATCAAGCTGTCTCGCTGTTGTTTCAGTTTAAATTCACTCTTCTCCTTTCGCTTTCTTTCGTTGTCGCTTCTCTCACTATCGGAGCTTTCTCTTTCAGTCCCGTCCTCTCTTGATTTCTCCGTTTCCTCTCCCTGTTTCTCTCTGTTTCTCTCTATTTCTCTCACTCTCTCTCATCCCTCTCCTCTTCCCCCTCCCTCTACATCCATCTCTCTGTCCATCTCTCCATCCTTTCCCTTTTTAGGACATTGGAATTTGTGTGTGTGTGTGTGTGTGTGTGTGTGTGTGTGTGTGTGTGTGTGTGTGTGTGTGTGTGTGTGTGTGTGTGTGTGTGTGTGTGTGTGTGTGTGTGTGTGTAGTTGCCTGGACTCAGGCATTCTCTGGCATAAAGACTTCATGATGTTACTATTAATGACAAACACACACACACGGTCTCACACACACTCGCACATGAAGACAGAACAACTATCTCTGCAGATGTCACTGGCTTGCATGCCTACAGCAGGGATAGGAACATTCCTGGAGAGTGTGTGTGCGCGCTTGTGTATGTGTGTGTGTGTGTGTGTGTGTGTGTGCATGTGTGCGCATATTTGTACCTGGAGACAAAAGTAACATTCCAAAGTCTAATATGTTGTACCACAGCGTGTGACAGTGTACCTCAGTGTGTGTGTTTGCGTTCTCAGGTTTTTTGGCAGTGTGAGTGATGTGTGTGTGTGTGTGTGTTTATGTGTGGATTGCAGGGTATGTGTGATGTTTTTACCAGGAACACCTAATTGTGTGTGTGTGTGTGTGTGTGTGTGTGTGTGTGTGTGTGTGTGTGTGTGTGTGTGTGTGTGTGTGTGTGTGTGTGTGTGTGTGTGTGTGTGTGTGTGTGTGCGCGTGTGTGTGTGTGTGTGTGTGTGTGTGTGTGTGTGCGTGTGTGCGCGCGCGTGTGCGCGTGTGCGCACGTTCGTGCGTGTGTGCGTGTGTGTGTGTGTAGGAGCAGACTGGCTTATGTGTCTGGCTGGTTATTTGAGCTGAGGCAGTGATGGGACAGTGGTGTTCCGCCTGCCATGAAGAATAAAGGAGGAGCAGGTGAGATGTTGGAGGAGGAGGAGGAGGAGGTGAATAGAGATGGAGAAGGTGTAGGAAGATGGAGATGAAGAGAAGAGGTGAGAGGTGTAAGGAGGAGGAGTTGGGGGGGGGGTGAATAGAGGAGGTGGTATCGAGAGAAATGGTGAAGAGAGGAGGTGGTGTAGGTGGTGTGTAGAGGAAGTGCTAGGAGAGGAGTTGTGGGGGGGGCAGGGAGGTGAAGAGAATAGCTGAAGGGAGGAGGATGTGTAGGGGAAGGAGAGGAATAGAGATGGAGGAGGTGAATAGAGATTGGGGAGGTGAAGAGAGGAGGTGAGAGGTGTACGGAGGAGGAAGGTGGTAAGAGGGGAGGTGTTGCAGGAGGAGTTGAAGGGAGTTGGGGGAGGTGGTGAAGGTGGATGGTGTGGCGGGTCGATGAAGAGAGGAGGCGCAGTGGTGGTGTCGAGGGAGAGATGGTGAGGACAGGAGGTGCTCGGAGAGAAGTTGGTGTCGTGAGGAGGTGTAAGGGAGGAGGTGTGTTGAGGGAGATGGTGAAGAGAGAAGGTGTTAGGAGCGGAGTTGTGGGGGCTAGGGAGGTGAAGAGAAGAGCTGAAGGGAGGAGGAGGAGGTGTAAGAGGGAGGTGAAGAGAGGAGTTGTGGAGAGGTATGAAGTGAGGAGGTGGGGGAGGTGTAGGAAACGAGGTGTGTGTGTGGGGGGGGAGGTGGTGTAGTCGTAGGAGGAGGAGGTGATGAGAGCAGGAGGTGTAGGGGCTGGGGTGCGTCTGACATGGAACACAGCACTCTGCCTGCCTGATGCGAAATCCATCTGCCCAACGCTCTTCACAGCTGCGAAATAAACGTTTCAAGAAACAAATTATGTGTATACTATACTGTTTGTGTGTGTGTGTTTGTGTGTGTGTGTGTGTTTCTGTCTGTCTGTCTTACTGTCTGACTGTTTCTTAAGTGTGTGTGTGTGTGTGTCTGTGTGTGTCTGTGTGTGTCTGTGTGTATGTCTGTGCCTGTCTGTCTGTCTGTCTCTATGAATGTCTGTCTTTCTGTCTCTGTCTGTTATCTTGTCTCTGTTTGTTATCTTGTCTGTGTTTGTGTGCGTGCGTGCGTGCGCGTGCGTCCATGTCATTCTGTGTCTGTGTTCTGTTCGTACGTGTTTAGAGTTTCAGTTTTAAACGTCATGAGCTGACAACAGGCAGCGGTCATATAAATGCTGTAGTGCCGGACGGTGCGGAGTGCCCCCCCTGCGCCGGAGACGTCCTCTCCCCCAGATTGGGCTCTCGCTCTGGGACTGCAGTGTCTGGACACCCCCTCTCCCCTCCCGGAGGCTGGATGCTGGGTGCTGATGGCTGTAATGCTCAGTGTTTTATGGCGACAGGAGGGCCAGCGATGCTGCGGGATCTAAATCTCCCCAAGCCCTCCCTTACAGCACATAGACCTGTAAAACAAGCCTGTTCTTGGCAAGCGCAGCCACAGGGTGTGTGTGTGCATGTGCACGCGCGCACGTGTGTGTGAATGTGTGTGTGTGTGTGTGTGTGTGTGTGTGTGTGTGTGTGTGTGTGTGTGTGTGTGTGTGTGTGTGTGTGTGTGTGTGTGTGTGTGTGTGTGTGTGCACATGTGTGTGCGTGTGCGTGCGTGTTTATTGTTTATGGGTGTGTGCATGTTTGTCTGCTTGTTTATGCCTGTGCGGATGAGCAGGACACTTGTGACTAATACGGTAGACGACTGCAATAAATTCACTCTGGATTTATGGTAATCTTGGAGAAAAACATCTTCCAGATTATGATGCATCTGCGTATTGTGTGTGTGTGTGTGTGTGTGTGTGTGTGTGTGTGTGTGTGTCTGTGTGTGTGTGTGTGCGCCTGCCTGCCTGCCTGCCTGCCTGTCTGACTGCCTGCGCGCACGTGTGTCTGCATGCTCACAAGTGCGTTGTGTGTGTATACTGTGTACAGTATGTGTGTACTTGTGTGTGTGTGTGTGTGTGTGTGGACCGCAGTTAGACGTTAAATGAGTGTAATAAATTCTTAAAGCGAATAGCAAAGCACCCTCTCCTCTCGCCTCCTGCCACCTCCCAGTGATGCATGGCGGCTTATGGGGTGCTCATGGCAGAGCATGTGGCACAGACCACAGACACTGTAGCCAGATTTCAACAAATTGCATTGATTTCTATGGGCACAAAACTGAAAAAAAAACACCAAATGGCCAATTTTCCCCGTTTTTACCCGCAGATAGCCATCCCAAGTAGCCCATTTGGGCGGGTAAACACCCAATCTGGCAACACTGACCACAGACACTGAGTCCTCCATATGTCTTGGGAAGCTTGGCGGCTCCCTGGCAGACATGTTTTTTTCTCATTGCCCGTTGCCAGCCAAGCAGAGGAATTATGTCTGGGTCTGAGGAATCTAATGCGAGTTTTTAATGCGAGGTAGGTAGCCCATGCCTCTGCCCACGCCATGTAGGGAATTACTCTTCCCTTCTCCTCTCAACTGTATGCCAACTCCATCTGCAGTCAAGCTTTTTATAGTGTGTGTGTGTGCGTGTGCGTGTGCGTGTGCGTGTGCGTTAGGCATGGTACGGTTTGCGTTGCAAACCGAGACCGTACGGTTTGCATGTCACGGAACGGGGTAGTGGGCAACCGCACGGTGCCCACGGTTTCAAAAAAATAAATAAAAATAGTGACCACCGGCGGACGACGCTATTAAAATCCTACTACTTTTACAAGCATAAAACACAAAGACTACGTAGGATATTGAGTGTGGAAAGACTGATTTCTATCAGCCAACTGAAAGACATAATGTAACAGCATGCGCCAGCTGACTAGGCTACAGTAGCCTACAAGCAAGTGCAGGTCGGTCAGCAGCGTCACCCAGCTCCCCCCTCTCTCTCCACGTTAGCGCAAGTGACTGTTCCCAGCCTTTATGCTGACCATTTTAAATTAAATGAACATGAATTTACAAACAATGACAGATAAGCAGAACAAAGTAGACTATGACTTACGTTACAGTAGCCTAGTGTAGGCTATATCCACGTGGCATTGAATGGGGATTCCGGACGGCAAAATGCGAGATAATTGAACATATCCATCAGATTCACTGTGCTGAGTGACCTTAACTGCAATCAACTGTAGGCCTAATTATATGTAGCTAGTTAAACTCTGATGGACGGAAGGGGACTTTGTGCTGTTGCCTAGTTAATATTGATGTTAAACACTATAACAAAAATAAAATTTGACTGTTTTAAAAGGCTCAGCTTCACAGGAGTTTTGTGAAACATTCTTGTGCATACACTTCTAAAAAAACGATCTTTTAAAAGTATTTGTTACCTTAACTTTCACATTTTAACATAACATAACCCTATCACTTGTTCACTTAAAATTGAATTTGACTTCTGATTTTACTTCTATGCTTCTCACGGCCAGCAGTTTCATGATAGGAAGCAACTGATTCATAAGCGCAAAACTCGCAGAAAGCGGTATCAAAATAAAAGTCCAATTCGTTCTCAGTGTGTCATTAACCAAAATAGTCATACTACACTGACCTAATGGTCCCATTACCTACAGGAGTGTAGCTGTTTTATTTTTACACGTCAAATGTGTTATAGCATGTAATATTTGAATATTTGTCAACTTAAAAGTTAGGACTTAGTTCTCCCTTTTTGTGAAATAAATGGAAGCATGTTAAAATCATTGATATCTTTCCTCTTTCAGTTGGGTTAAATGAAGTCAAATTCAACATACCCATGATAAGCTTACATTTTCATCCATTTTTTTTTATAATACATTTTATTAAAAAAAAAAAAAAAAAAAAAAAACAGAACCGTACAAAACCGAAAACCGTGACCTTGAAACCGTGATATGGACCGAACCGTGACATTTGTGAACCGTACCACCCCTAGTGTGCGTGTGCGTGTGTGTGTGTGTGTGTGTGCGTGTGCGTGCGTGCGCGTGGTTCTATTCATGATCTTTGCCATTTTACAAGCCAACAAAACCTTATCAGGTTCTTTCAGTCTTTACAAATGGTGAGAGAACTCATCCTTTCATTTTACTGTGGCTTGAGTGTGTGAGTGTGAGGTTGTGTGCATGCATGATGCATGCATGATGTCTCTATGCATGATGTCTTTTTTTTTTTTTTTTTAGAAAAATGCAGATGTGTGCATCGTGTGCATTTGCAATCGTCTGTCTTGCTGTGTTGCAGAAGCTATAGCCTGGTCATGCTCTGGTTCAATGTGTGTGGGCAGAGATCCAAGAGGGAGTATGTATGTATGGAAATGTGTGTGTGTGTGTGTGTGCGTGCGTCTGTGCGTGCGTGTGTTTGTGTGTGTCCATGCGCGTTTACTGTATGTGTGAACATCTGAAATCTGCGCGTGTTGCCTGGTTGCAGGTCTTACTCGGGTGCAGACAGGGCAGCTTGGTGGTGATGGTGTGGTGGTAGGGGTGGTGGTGTGGTAGGGGCGGTGGTGTGGTAGGGGGCGGCGGTACTGTAGATGTACCGTACAGAACCAGATGCTTTAATTGCACAGCAACTGTCGTCGTTAACAACACGTCCGCAAACAAGCCACTTTTCCAGCACTAGCTTGCTCGCTTACTCGCTCGCTGCCTCCTCTGCCAGACTGATGATGTGCAACCAGTCCTGTGCAGTGTCTGCTCTCTCCAAAGCGTCTGCGGTGTGCTGTGTTGATGCGTGGTAGTACCACACTGGTTCCTTAATGCCGCAGTGGGCTGTGTTGCATGGCTCCAGTGCTGCGCTGTGTCTGTGGTGTGTTGAGCTGATGTGTTGTTGCACTAAACCCCTGATGTAGTAGTAGTGGGTTGTGTTGCCATGTACTGATGCTCTAGTCCAGGGGTTCCCAACCTTTTTCTTCAGGGACCCATATTATTATTTTTTTACCATTGTAAGCTTTAGTGACCCAATCGCGTAAGTGCCCACACGAGGGAGTCACACAATATTCTGTTCCCTGCGGAAACTCATTTCAGTTATCATTTTATTCCTCAGTTTGTCTTCTGTCAAAAATACTGTTGAATAAATGTTTAATGTATCACTTACATTTTGATGCTTCTGTACTAGTTTGCTTTGTCATTTATTCAACATTGGCTATATAGGTTATTAAAATAAAACTCCTTAAAATTAAGAGGGCTTCGCA
>NC_085865.1:30053721-30056221 GCF_034702125.1 Engraulis encrasicolus | reverse complement strand
AAGAGTTGACATGAGTTGACCTGTAGTTGTGTGCGGGTCCCCCTAAGGGACCTCCCTGGCCAGTGCTGACGTGTTCCCATACACTAGTGTACTTTATTACATCGCTGCCTAGCAGGCCAGGCGAGTGCTGACAGTGAGCTGCTTATATTGCTTTGCTGCTCACAGTAGAATTCAAATGTGCTGTAGTCAGAAAGTAGTGTACTCTTCATACATCACTCTTAAGGAGTGAAGTGTTTTCAAAAGGTAGTGTACTTTATATGCGGTGTCACTGGTGGTCAGTGAAGTGTTGTTATACAGTAGTGGAGTGTTATATGTCACAGCTAAGCTGTCAAGTCTAGTCACAAGAAACAGTGCACTTAAAGGTGCACTGGGTTAGGGCCCGACCGATATGCTTTTTTCAGGGCCGATACCGATACCGATATTTATGGAAATGGGAGGCCGATAACCGATATGTGCAACCGATATATAGAAACATTGTTAATAATAAAATTTAATGAAATATAAATTATTATTATACATACACATATATTTAGTTATAATAATGAACTCTCATGGACTCAAAGTGGAGAGAGCAGAATAGAAGATGCATTCAGAACGAAACAGCTACAAAATTGGTTGTGAAAGTTATACAAACTTATCGGTGGAAATTTATTGAAAGTATGGCCGATACCAATATCCCAAAAATGCTAAATATCGGCCCGATATATCGGTGGGGCCTTACACTGGGTAATGTTTTTAGCAGTTTCTTTTCCATTCACAAATATTACCTTTTTCACAAATACTTACCACTAGCCTGATTATCATCGACGTTCAAATCTCTTCGAGACAAGAGTATATCAATTAACATTTCCCAAACGGCATGGTTGACTTGCCTCCCTTGGTTTTCTTATGTAGTGGCCCAGTGCCTACGTTAGGCCACGGTGGGGCCATATGAAGCTGTTTTAAGAGTTTTCATTCTTGTACTTGATTGTAAGACATCAGGCCTATCCAGAGTATTCCATTTAATAGTCTTTCCTTCTAAGCTAAGTTAAGTATCGCCATAAATAACAGAAATATCTACAGTAAAATATCTACATCCTCATAAACGGGCCCTTCATTGTTGACCTGGATTTCTACAACCTGTATGCGGTGTAGTAGGGAGGGCAGGCTAACGAGCAGAAAGGTTGTTATCCATTTAGGCCGTTGCATGCCTAGTGTGTAGTGTAAGTGGTTCTGTCTGTTCCCTGTCTCTGCTCGCTCTGTCTCTGTTTAGAGCTTTTCTTGTAATCTTCTCTCTCCCTTCTCCCTCTTCTTCATTTCATCTTGCATCATCCTCTGTTTTGCTCTTGTTTGTTTTTGTGTCTCTGCGCATCTCATCCTCTCATCGTTTCTCTCTGGACCTCTCTTCTTTTTTATCTTATTGCCATCTTTCTCTCCTCTTCTCTCCTCTCCTCTCCTCTCCTCTCCTCTCCTCTTCTCTTCTCTTCTCCTCTCTTCTCTTCTCTTCTCTTCTCTTCTCTTCTCTTCTCCTCTCCTCTCTTCTCTTCTCTTCTCTTCTCTTCTCTTCTCTTCTCTTCTCTTCTCTTCTCTTCTCTTCTCTTCTCTTCTCTTCTCTCCTCTCCTCTCCTCTCCTCTCCTCTCATCTCCTCTTCTTATACTTCTTCACTTGTCTCCCTTCTCTCCTCTGTATTCCCATTCCTCTTTCATCTGCTCTCTCTTCCCAATACTGCTCTCGTCTTCACACAGTTTGCTCTCCTTGTGTCTCACTCTGTTATGTCTTGCTCTTTCTCTCACTCCTTCCATCTCTAGCCACCTTGTATCTCTTCATTACTCCTTTTCTCTCCTCCCCTCCCCCCTCCCCTCCCCCCCACACTCCTCCTCTCCTCTTCTATTTGTCTGTATTCTCTGGAGGGTACTGCCACTCTCCAAATCCCTTGTATTTTGGAAACTTTTGGACAGGGCTGGACTGGGCCGAATAAACCAGGCCGGGCGTTTTCAGCTGAGACCGGTCAGCCAGGCATTGAGAGAAACAATGAAGCCTCTGACAATATTTTTTTTGTAATCTATTAAGAGCTATTTTGACCTTTACAGGCAAAATGAATATTTAAATCTGACTCGGAGGGGTCAGCTGTGGCAGCATGAGGATTGATACCATTGTATTGAGGAGAGAGGACAGGCCAAAATGATTAACTGTCCACCGGTCAAATGCCCTGTATGCCTTATGGCCAATCCAGCCATGCTCTTGGAGGAGATAAGTGGGTAGGAAAGGGGGGGATAAAGTAAAGAATAACGGAAAATAGACGCAAGATTGCAAACGGCCAGTTGAAAATGGAAGTTTTACAATGCCTTCCTCAGTCCAGACCATAGCGTGATGTGGTGAGGATGGTGCGTGTGTGTGTTCATGTGCGTGTGTGTGTGTTCTTGAGAGCGCGTGTGTGTTCATGCTGTATGCATGTGTGTGGCGAGATTTTATGTGGTTGGAGTGGAATGAGTGTCTTCTTTCCAGCAGATAGAAATCCAG
>NC_085865.1:30028721-30031221 GCF_034702125.1 Engraulis encrasicolus | reverse complement strand
GCGCTTTGTGTGTGTGCGCTTTGTGTGTATGCGCTTTGTGTGTATGCGCTTTGTGTGTGTGTGTGTGTGTGTGTGCGCAGGGCCCAGAGTAGAGTAGTGTCCTAATAGAGCGTCTTGATGCTCCAGGTCTCACAGCAGCGCTGCACAGATTAAGCTATCGTCTCTTGGCCCGGCCTATAACAACAATCAGAAGCATTTATGTGTGTGTGTGTGTGTGTGTGTGTGTGTGTGTGTGTGTGTGTGTGTGTGTGTGTGTGTGTGTGTGTGTGTGTGTGTGTGTGTGTGTGTTTGTTTCGTGTGTGTGTGTGTGTGTGTGTGTGTGTGTGTGTGTGTGTGTGTGTGTGTGTGTGTGTGTGTGTGTGTGTGTGTGTGTGTGTGTGTGTGTTTCGACATATGGAGCCCATCACTAGTAAGACTCGCCGCCTAGGATCCCCTTACTGATGAGTAATTGGCCAGCGCTGTCCAATTCCAGCACACACACACACACACACACACACACACACACACACACACACACACACACACACACACACACACACACACACACACACACAAGCACAATTTCTTTCTCTCTCTCTCTCTCTCTCTCTCTCTCTCTCTCTCTCTCTCTCTCCTCTCTCTCTCTCTCTCTCTCTCTCTCTCTCTCTCTCTCTCTCTCTCTCTCTCTCTCTCTCTCTCTCTCTCTTTCTCTCGATTTTCTTTTTTAACACTCTCATTCCTTTTGGGAGTCTCAATTTTAAGTGCTGCCTATTTTTGGGGATATTTATTAGTAGCCCCAGGTGTGCAATAATACGGAAAGAAAAAAAAGCAATTGAATAGAAAATATGTCTTCTCTCTGTCATATGTGTGTGTGGCTGTCTGTGTATATGCGTGTGTGTGTGTGTATGTGTGTGCCTTTTGTGTGTGTGCCTTGTGTGTGTGTGCGTGTGTGTGCGTGTGTGGATGCATGCACCTATATAAGCCCCCCTCCTAAGGTTTGTCAATGCGTGTGTGTGTTGATCACCTTTATTTGGTGTCGGCCAGCGTGGCCAATTAAACTGGAGCTGATTGTTTCTCATCCATCATAGAGTGGCATGCACAGACACACACACACACCCTCTTCTCCACTCTCCTCTCCTCTCCTCTCCTCTCCTCTCCCCTCTCCTCTCCTCTCCTCTCCTCTCCTCTCCTCTCCTCTCCTCTCCTCTCCTCTCCGTAGCCTTCAGCTGAGGTGCTCCAGAGCCCCTTTTGGCAGCTCCTATTAATTGTGTTTGTTCTGTGGCCTGAGTGTGTGTGTAAGCTCCGTGTATGTATGTTTGCTTAAGCCCTGTGGGTCCTCTTCCTCTCCCCTCTTTTCCTCTTCCCATTTCACTGTCATCCTTATTCACTCGCTCTCTGATCCTAGACTTCCTCCAATTCTCTGCTTACTCTCTCTCCTTTTTTCTTTCTATTTCTTTTCTCTTCATCTTCCTATTTCTCTCTCTCCCTTTCTCTATCACTCCCTCCCTCCATCTACCTCCCTCTCACCCCCGCCAACGCCACGCACCCCCCACCACCACCCCCACCCCCCAGCCTCTCTCTCTCTCTCTCTCTCTCTCTCTCTCTCTCTCTCTCTCTCTCTCTCTCTCTCTCTCTCTCTCTCTCTCCCCCTCTCCCCCTCTCCCCCTCTGTGTTTTCTTCCATATCTCTGCTGTATCTGCATGTGACCTCTCCTGTCCCAGCTCTGACAGACCCCGTGTCCCTCGCGCTGGGGAGAACTGTCCAATCACCTCGCTCCTACTTAAACGGCTCCAGTTACCTAATTGGTGCCCCTTAATTATTCGATGAACAGGAAATACCCGTGTCGTCCAACAGGGTCGTCATTGGCGCCAAGCTGCTCCTGCCGCCCACAAAACCTGGTCTACCGATCAGGCTGTGCAACGGTGCCCGTGGCATCACACTTGGAGGCCCCAGGGGCAAAAGTGACAGGGAGAGAGAGCAGTTAGTAGTTATAGTACACACACACTCGCACACACACACAGAGGGGGAGAGCAGTTAGCACATCTTTGCCCATAACTACTTCAGAGAGAAAGAGAGAGGGGGGGAGTAATGGCCATGTCAATGGAGTGTAATTGTCCCTGTCGCAACACAGCCACAGCAGTGACAGAAAGCAGAGGACTCTGGGTGACATGTGACGCACCGTAGGGGCACGCGGGGTCGGGACGAAGGGGGATGAGGGGACAAGACGAGAAAGGGAAGCCCGGCTGGTGCCAGGATGGCCCTCGCTGTCATCGTCCCGGACACAAAGCAGACGCCACTTCTTGCACAGGGCCACAGAGGCAGACATTAAGAAAAACATTAAGTACTCAGAAGGAGAGCCATCGCGGCGCTAATGGCCCAGTCCACTGCAGCCTGAAATGACATTAAGCAACCCCTTGGCCGTGCCACACCGAAGTTTCATCCCAACGCACACAGACGCACACACAGACGCACACACAGGCGCACACTCAGGCGCACACACAGGCGCACACTCAGGCGCACA
>NC_085865.1:30006221-30021221 GCF_034702125.1 Engraulis encrasicolus | reverse complement strand
CGTCTCTATTCCCACTCTATCTTTCTCTTTCTCTTTTCCTCTTGCTCTTTCTGTCGTCCCCCCCCCCACCCTCTCTCTCTCTCTCTCTCTCTCTCTCTCTCTCTCTCTCTCCTCTCCATCTCTCTCTCTCTCTCCTCCTCTGTGGCCTGGTTGCTGTAGGTCTGCCACCCCATTACAACCTGCTTGTGTTTCCCTCTGAGGAAAAGGGAAGAAAAAAGGAGACTCATTCCTTTCACTGCAGTGTTTCACTGCCCTGTGTGTGGGTGCGTGCATGCACACTTTGTTGTGCCTGTGTGTGTGTATGCACCTGTGTGTGTTGGTGTGCTTGTCTGTGTATGCCTGTGTGCGTGTTTGTCTGTGTGTATGCTTATGTGTGTATTTGTATGGGTGTGTGTGTGTTTGTCTGTGTGCTTGCGTGTGTGTATGTGTTCTTGCATGCACTTGAGTGTCGCTGTGCCAAAATACTCTGGATTTCCGTGTGTGTGTGTGTGTCTGGCCCAAAATGAGTAATGACAGTAAATGATAGTGCTGGTGCTGATCCACTTTGGATGCCAAGCGCATGGAAAATTGCACATCAGTCCCTGCTGCGCACACGGCTTGTGTTTGTCTGTGCTCTTTTTAATGCGTGTGTGTGCGTGCATGTGTGTGATTGTGCGTGCATGTGTGTGTGTGTGTGCGCGCGGCGAGTGTGCAATTTTGTGTGTTTGTATGTGTCTCTGTGTCTGTGTGTGTTTGTGTTTGTGCATTTATGCATTTGCAGTGGTGGAACAATTGCACATTGGGCCGTAAGGCAAGACACTTATAATCCCCCCCATACGGCCTGCCAAGGTTGAAATAGGGGCCCCAGTATTAATACGGGTGGGTCCTGGGCCCAGGGGCAAATGCCCTGCTTGTCCTCTGCCCCTGTGCATTTCTGTGTTTGTGTGGATCCGATGGCTGGGAGAACAACGCTGTTATTTTTTTTACCATGTGCGCCATGTGTCTTGAATTGGAAAAAAAACATATGAAAAACCACAACACCAAAACATTCCTTTCGTATATATGAATAAAATGGGCTTCTTTGGTGGTCAGACTTTTCCTCTCTCCTCATAGTTTCTGTCTTTCCTCTTCTTGTCTCTTATCTTCCCATTTCCCGCTCCTTCCTCTTCTCTCATCTTCATCTCCTCTTTTTAAAATCTTTTCCTCTCCTCTTTTTCTCATTTCAGATCTCCTCTCCTCTCCCCTCCCCTCCTCTCCTCTCCTCTCCACTCTCCCCTCTCCTCATTGTGTATCTTTTTCTCTCTTCTCTTCTCCTCATGTCTCCTCTCCTCTCCTCTCCTCTCCTCCAGTCCTGCTGTTCTCTCTGTTTCCTGAGCCGACAGACTGATGGATGCTGGGGGAGTTTTCTTCGGGTAGAGCAAATGGTGTTTATTAACCCCCCGAGTGCTTGTCACACCTGATGGCTTTATTGGACCCTCATGAGCTGTATCTATCTGTGTCCATCTCTGCTATCTCTTTCTTTCTTTCTTTCTTTCTTTCTTTCTTTCTTTCTTTCTTTCTTTCTTTCTTTCAATCTCTCTCTCTCTCTCTCTCTCTCTCTCTCTCTCTCTCTCTCTCTCTCTCTCTCTCTCTCTCTCTCTCTCTCTCTCTTTGTAGGAGGCTAACTCTACGACGGCCGACCACGCTTCCACCGCCCCAGAAAATATCCAGCCGCAGATCTTGTGAGTCACACACACACACACACACACATATACACACACACACACACACACACACACACACACACACACACACACACACACACACACACACACACACACACACACACACACACACACACCGGGTTACACAATGATCAGAGGGCAATTCATCAAGGGACTTTCATTACCTGTGTGTACTGATTCATAGTGTGTAACAGAAAAGTAAAAGTATGAATATCCATGATTTCAATATTGAATATCGAAATAATTGTGATCATCGCCCTACCGTGGTGTTTACTGTGTGGCCGACCTGGGTTCCATTCCCGGCCCGGATCCTATGCCGACCCTTCCCCGTCTCTCTCTCCCAACGTGCTTCCTGTCAGCACCTGCACTGTACTATCATGAATTAAGTAAAAAAGACCAAAAAATGTTTTGTTTTTTTTTTATTTAAATATATATATAATTTAAATAAATAATTGTGATCGTGACTTTTTCACAATAGAGCAGCCCTAATGAATTCTGTGTTTTAATGGATGTGTGTATGGAAATTATAATTTCCCCATTGTTATAGGGCAACTCCACACAAGTAGAGGTGTAGCAGAGTAAAGGGGATACTAAAAAAAGAATTGAAGTGAAATAGAGAAGTGAAGAAGTGCACAGCAGCCCTCATCACTCCTCCACCCTGCACTATGTTAAAGCCATTGGCTCGCTTCACCACTCCTTCATCTTGCTGTCTCTTCATCCCCCCATCTCACTCTTTCACAGTCAGTCCTTCTTGCCAGATTTTACACGTCGGCTGCAAAGTCCATGCTTAATGTAGAAATTTGAAGAATCATCTGGTCATATTTCACTCCCTGTGTCTCTGGTATACATCATATCATAAGTGTGCGTGTGTGCGTGTGCGTGTCTGTGGGTGTGCGTGTGCGTTTGCGTGGGTGTGGGTGTGCTTGTGTGTGCGTGCGTGCGTGCGTGCGCGCGCGTGTGCGCCTGTTCGCATACTAATGTGTGTGTGAGTGCGTTTGTGCTTGTGCCTGCGTGTGCCTGCGTATGTGCGTATTAGGTTTGTGTGCATATATGTGTGTGCGTGTGTGTGGGCGTGTGTGTGTGTGTGCGTGTGCGTGCGTGTGTGTGTAAGGGGAGAGAGGAAGAGAAGGAGACAGGGAGATAGACAGCTTGCATTAAATCAGCGCTATTCTGGTTTATGCATCAATGTGTTTTACTGTGTGTGAACACACTGGACACTATTTTTTAAAATTTTAGCACACTTGCCTTGCATCATACTTGCCCTAAAGGCCCTCTTCTCCTCTCTTCTCTCTATCCTCTCCTCTCCTCTTCTCTCTATCCTCTCCTCTCCTCTCCTCTCCTCTCCTCTCCTCTCTTCATCTCTCTTCATCTCTCCTCTTCTCTCTATTCTCTCTATTCTCTCCTCTCTTCTCTTCTCCTCATCTCTCTATTCTCTCCTCTCTCCTCTGTATCCTGTCCTTTTTTCTATCTATCCTCTTCTTTCCTCTCCGCTCCCCCTCCCTCCCTCTCTCTCTCTCTCTCTCTCTCTCCCACACACACACATCGTGGCAGGTCGGAGATTGAGAGTGGAATCTCAGCAGGAAAGGTTTAAAACCCGACTGTAGGACCTTGGCACACCACACACACACACACACACACACACACACACACACACACACACACACACACACACACACACACACACACACACACACACACAGACTTTAAAACCCAATCGTAGGACTTTGGCAATGAAAATGGCTTCATATTGCGCAGAAACAGCCTTCCATGGATATACACCTCAAGATGAGTGATAGATGGGTTTATACACACAAGGAGTGAAAAAGTCTTAGCAACACACACATAGACACACGCGCACGCACGGACGCTCACACACTCTCACACGCACACGCACACGCACACGCACACACACACACACACACACACACACACACACACACACAGGGGTGATAGCAGTCCGGCGCCGCGCCGGAAATCCGGCGTAGCGTGGCTGTAGGAAATATATATTTTTTCGATATTAATAAAATAATTAGGCCTAATAAACTATCTTGTGTGCTTTCATGTAGGGCCTACGGTAAAAATAAATGAGCGCGCAACAGCCTGTTGTAAGACACGCGAAAGGAACCCAAATGAGCAGCAGCCCATAACATTGTATCTATCCTGACAGCTGTAAAATGTAACATTTTTTTTATGTCTCGAGTCACTGGCCACAAGCACCACTGGCAGCAGAAGCAGCGCCTAGATCGACCGGTAGTTCTGGTGAAGGGAACTACAAAGTGTCCGGTGGTGCACAGATAAGAGATAGTTAGCCTATAGAGTAGACTCTACTGGTTACCCTTCTTAGACATTTCACTATGGATGGAGGCAAATCCGAAAATGTCATCTAGTTCTGCTGAAGAACTGGAAGAAAATACTGTAGGCCAAGTTTAGACCATTTGGATTCCGATAAAAATTGGCAATAATGTTAGCACACATCCACATGACAGATGTGACTGTGATTTGGGTGTGTTGAACCGTGTGGATGTAGCCTAAGTGGAATACTTGTGAAGTTATGTGATCAAGACAACGTTTGAAGGTAAGGCGATTTGGTTATTAATGTACTCGCTGTGGCATTGTGTGGCTTGTGCTGGCTAGTAGGCTATTGCTAGCCTCATGCTTGGAATCACTGAGAGAATATGTTTGAAATAGGCTATATTCGGCTTTTTTCCTTCATTCATGTGCGCTAAATGACTGCGCAATGTTGACAAACTTTGATGGCGGTAGAAATAGATTCTTTCAAAAAAAGTAGTATGCTCAAGACGGTAGGCTATGCCCGTCATGATACTTTTTTTCTTGATGTGGTGCGTTAAATGTCTGCATTGGAATAGCGGCTACCATTCGCAGCACGTCCAAATGACTGTGGAATGCTTGAAATTGGACCGCTATGTTTCACATTTGAGACATGGCTTAACCTGCAACTGTGTGACTGCTTTGGAATAGATTGAATCGACCAGTCTGTGCATAACGGATGCATCAAGGTTTACAATTTACCACTTTAGAATGATTTGGGCATCCCTGCGTCACCCTTTGAAGTGTGAGCTGGGTTCTTATGTTGGTCTGTTGATTGAGAAAGAAAATACCGGAACTCGACAAACCATGTTTCAAAAACTGATTTCAGGGAGATGTTCATAATAGTTTTGTTGACTAAACCAACCAACCAGCGCGCTCTCTATAATCAGTCGCGCTGTGTGGAAAAAAACTCGAACAGCCTCCTCGCACAGGTTCACACAGCCTTTCCATTGCGCGCGCTCCATCATAGCCCGTCTGCGTAATCAAATCGAATTATTCCACACACGATGCACAGGTTATCTTGCCTGCACGGTGTCACAAAAAAGGGGATACTTTAGCCCGACTCATGCAGGGAGCCATCATCAATAACACAACTCCCTTCATGAACTTCAGTTAGCCTACTTCATGTCTGCATTCCATTTCTTGTGGCCACCATGCACATGCAGTGAATGCTCATCTTATTGTTATGCCCCCCTGGGCTATTTTCATGTAGCGTAGTTTAATTCGGTCATGTCTTTGTTGTTTTCTGTTGTTATCTTTGCAACTCATACAATGCGTGTGTGCGCGCACGCGAGTGATTTTCATGTAGGCTATTTTAATTGACGACAAGCCAATGCGAAAGTCGCACAGTAGTCACTGCCTTGTCCATAATAGCTGGTTCTGTCATCTGTGGAGTCGGGAATTAGCAATAGGAACGTGGGCCTACATGTAGCCAATTATGCGCGTGTGCCCTAAATATTTAATGTAGGCCTAATTAAAGGGCGTTTCCCTACAACGGGAAGGCAGGGGTTGATGGGTAGACCATGGGGCGATGAGTATCTAAACATGTCAGCAAGTAGACAAGTTAGGCCTATATGAACAATGTCCCAATGAACATGAAACGAATCAGCACACAGCAAAGGTATATTATGTCATTTAAAAGTATTGCTTAATTAATTGGTTATCACCTCTTTTATTTTAGACAGAGAGTAGTTACTATGCTTTGGCGTAGTATTGCCCCCTACTGAACTGTCTTGGTATGGCTGCTGCATATGCAGCTTTGGGTTAATTAAATGTGGTAAAATATGCACCATGTTGTCAGAAATGCATTCTGGTGTTTCAATGTTGCATTGTGGTTCAATACCCACCTCAATAACTATGCTGCAACATCACAAGCCTAGAATGCACTTCTAACTGCATACATCGGTATTCGTTTTTACAGCTAGAATCGAACATGGCCAGTTTCTATCAGTCAATCTTAAGTGCTATAGCCTACTAAGATGGGAATGATCTGTCTTTTCGTGAATAACACATAGGCACAAGACAAAAATGAAAAACTCAAAAACGAGACTATTACATTTTTGAATAATGGGTCAAAATTAGGCCTAGCTACATTATGTCACATATGCAGTAGGGCCTATGTTGTCGTCGTCGTGTCCCCATCCTCCGAAAAAAGTTCAGGCTCAGGATTTTTTTTCACTATCACCCCTGCACACACACTTATGGACACAGACACACGCACACACACACAAACCTACTCAGATGCTAAGCCCAGTCTTTCTGGTTTTCTCTGAGAGGTGTGTACACTGGCCAGATCCCACAAAAGTCTATTGCCCTAATCATCCTTCTAACTGACTAGGCCCAGAAAGCTGATGCTTGTGTACATGTGCTTCTACAGTAGAATACTTTTATTAATCCCGGAGGAAATTAAGGTGTCTGTCAGCTTGCATAAATACACAACATATAAAAGCAGACACAAAGACTTAATATACATTATCGTACATTACAGTAAAGATATAGCTACACAGACTCACAGCAGTTCACATACACACTCTCTCTCTCACACAGTCTCTCTCTCACCCCCCCCCCCCCACCCCCCCCCCTCTCCCCCCCCCCCCCACACACACACACACACACACACACACACACACACACACACACACACACACACACACACACACACACACACACACACAGTATATGGGTGTGGAGAGGGGCAAGCACCTGATGAGGTAGAGACTTAGCGTGGAGGACAGGCACAGCGAATGCAGTAGTCACAGCTGCTGCTGACATAGACAGATATTAATGAGAAGGCTGAAACACGACTGGACGACTGGGGCGCTGGGGCGACTGGATGACTTGATTTTTTTTTATAGTTTGGGGGGGCCCTTGGCATATTTTTGCTTAGGGCCTCACAGAGGTCAGAACCGGCTCTGGTGTGTGTGTATTGAGCTCTTCCAAATCAACTTCAAAGGACTGCATGCTCCCTTTCACTAACAGACAGGTCACCAGCTGGCAAACAACCAACATGTGACAGAAAGGTAGACTGTGTCATCTGGAAAATTCCATAGACATCTTCCTGGAAGTGTGCGTGCGTGCGTACGTGCGTCTGTGTGTGTGTGTGTGTGTGTGTGTGTGCATGTGCGCATTTCTGTTACTGTTTATGTGTGTTTCTGTTACTCTTTGTGTGTGTGAGAGAGAGAGTACACGTGTGTGTTTATGTGTGTGTGCTTGTGTGTGCGCGTGTGCATGCATGTGTGTGCAAGGCTTTGTGTCTACATCTGTGTGTTTGTGTGTGTGTGTGACAGACGGAGACAGAGCGAGAGAGTGAGTGTGTGTTGCGGAGACACACATCTGCCCATTGGCTCGTGCCTGAGTGACATCAGCCTATAATTCAGTAGGTGATGATGAGGGGTCAGTTGGAAACCTCTGGCAAGAGAAGAGAGGCTCACAAACACAAGAGGAACAAGGAATACAGTCGGAAAGCAGAAAAACACACACGCATACACTGGTCTTGGTGCTAAAATACAGTTTTATAAATACCGTCTGTGATCCGTCAAGCTTTTCTCACACAAATGAGACTGAAATGACACCCCAGGAGGATCAGTCATTTTCCTGTGACCTCATACCGTTGTCGTTCTAACTGTGTTTCATCACGTTAAAAGCTACAAAGAGGAGTCGTGTCGTGTGCTAGCCTGTTAGCTTATTAGCAGTCGTTTAAATGCAGATGACCGGCCAAGGAGTGGGGGTGATAAAGACATCCACCTGCACATCAGAGAGAGAGAGAGAGAAAAGGGGAGAGAGACACACACACAGAGAATGAGAGAAACAGAGAGAGGGGGAAACATGGTTGAAAGCCATGTATCCTCTGGTTCGATAACCTCGTTATTTTGTTGGATGTCCACAATTTGCCTTGGCCAGAACGCATTTCACATTTCATGGAAAATTCCGAAAATAAACAGTTCATAAGTTTCAAATTCCATGCTGTCCTCGCTGCGGTGTTTAATGCGTGACTCATGTCTTTGAGCACATCTCATATCGCATGTATGGCTGGACCTCGTTTCCCCCCATCCAACATCCAACATCCTGTCCTTTGGAGCGCTCTGTCCCCGCTGCAGAATCTGAGGCCAGAGAGTGAGAGAGAAAGAGAGAGAGAAAGAGAACGAGAATGGGAGAGAGAGAAAGAGAAGCAGAATGAAAGAGATAGAGAGAAAGGAATCAAGAGAGGGAGACATAAAGAGAATTAAAGAGAGAGAACAAAATAGTGCAAGAGAAGGAAAGAAAGAGAGAGAGAGAGAAATATAGCAGAGAAAGAGAGAGCATGAAAGGGAGACAGCGGGAGAGAGAGGGAGAGCAAAAGAGTTAGAAAGAGAACGAGAACGAGTGATAAAAAGATGAAGGAAAAGAGGGAGATGATGTATCATCCTTACTGTTAATGAAGCATCTTCTTGACAATGTATGATTGTGTTTTTTCACAAGTGTTAAATACCACTGTAAAGTCAGATCATCTGGTGCCCTCTATGCGTTTTGAATGTTCACTGTTTGACTGCAGGTACATGGACAGGCTAGGATACGCTGTAAATCTCTCTCCTCCCTAACCTTCTCTTGACTGTGTCTATTTGCATATCTTCTTTCTGTTGTTATATGCAATATGAATCACAGAGTGCTGCTCATTTCACCAACATATTACCCTGCTTTTTCTGCCTCTCCTCTATACCTCTCCTTTTAAATCTATCTCTAACAATGTTTTTTTTTCCCATTTGTTAAGCACTTTGAGTTACATGCCTTGTATGACACAGTGCTATACAAATACAATTATTATTATTATTATTATTATTTTAAATTTTACACTTGGGCAGTTAGTGTGTGTCTTTTTCATATGTTTACTCTTACTAAATTATTGGTATTGTCAATTTTGCCACTCTACTGCATATGTTGCTCTCTGCTCTCAGTGTCCCTGTACCATTTCTTTCACAGCTTTCTCTTGAAAGCTGGGTGGGTGTTTTTTGCTTTCCATTGCTATTGTGTGTAGTTTGTGTTTTTTTCTCATTGGTGTCCTGACATCATTCAACTTCTTTCCTGAATGGAGTTTGGAGGTGCTATTTACATTTGTTTAAAGTAAAAAAGAATAATACAGGGATGAGAGGAATATTAAAGGCGCTCCTCACGTTCCTAGTCGAAGCGTTTCACTGTATTTCTCCAGTTCATATCAGAACGGGACCAAAAAGAGAACAACATGTTTTTTGGCCACAATAGCCTTGGTCTCACTGCAGGGCCAGCCCCGGGCTGGCCCGGACAAAAGGGGGCTGACGGTGATCTCATCAAAAGGGGGCTAGGTGCTAAAGATGGCCGCCGGGCCAGGTTGTGGGGCTAAGGGCCGTTTTTTCTGGCCCGTCGAATTCGATGGGCCATCAAGCGCCACCGAGGCTCGGAGGCGGGGTCAACCTCGGGCAGAGGTCAGGGAGGGGTCGGGGAGGGGTTAGTGTCCGACACCAAATAAAGGGCAGATGTTGAGACTGAAGCATACAGTATTTCATTTTTTTATACACTAAGAACGAAGAAAGAAGAAGATGGCTGCTGAGCGCGTGATCTGGTCTGTGGAGGACGTGAAGACGCTCCTCACCATCTGGGCTGAAGACTCAGTCCAGAGGAAAATCGATGGGGTGTGCAGAAACGAAGACGTGATGAAGTTCATTTCTGCAGAGATGGCCAAGGTCGGTGTGTTCCGAACAACACGACAAGTCCGTGAGAAGCTAAAGAAACTGCGGGCGTCCTACAAAGCGGCCAAAATACACAACGGTCGCAGTGGTGTGGCGCCAAAGAAGTTCCCTTTTTATGACTTGATGGACAGCGTGTTGGGTCACCGGCCTAGTCAATCCACGGGACGGAACACAGCAGAACTGCAGCCTGCAGAAAATGGTAGAGTGTAGCCTATCTAAAACTATAAAAACTTATCTTTATTTTAGGCCTATATATATATTTTTTTTTTTAAAGGCTATGATGCATGCAAACATGCCTACTAGCCTATATTCTGCGAGTCATATTGGAAAGCTCTAACGCCCGCTGTTCCATGTTCTGCGTCTTAGAGCGTCCCATTCCAACACCGGAGCCCAACTCCCGGTTGTGTGAGACGCCTGATGTGGAGGACAGCGTTGTCGAGTCGGACGCTGAAACGTCGGTCATGGGTGATGCAGAGGGAGAGGGAGAGGGACCACCTGCACGAGAGGTCCGGCAACAACCGTCCCATCACATCCCCCCGAGAACCAGAGCAGGTATGGGCTAAAATATATAGCTAGCCTATCTTCATATCTACACCCATTTATTTGCGGTGATTTAGGCCCCTATATGCTATTGTACATGGTACTAATGTTGTCTTTGTAACTCAACAGAGCCCAAGAGACGGACTTATCAGCAGGACCTGCTGGCTAGTCTCGAGAGGGTAGCTCGAGAAGACCGGGAGTGTGAGGTGAAGCTGCGGGAAATGGAGATGAAGAGCGAGCAGGAAATGCGAGAGAGAGAGATGGAAAAAACAGAGCAACTAGGGCAGGAACTCGCCCTCCAGATGCAACTTGCGAGGGAAGCGTGGGCAGAGCAGATGAGAAGAGAGGACAGCAGGGGCAAGGAGATACTGAGTCTGCTAGCCGCCATGATCCACAAGAAGTAGACACTGCACAACACTGCGCAAGAGTAGAAGTCTATTTTTTGGCCTACTCATTTTTTTTTATTTGAAAAGCTCTTTTTCAAATCCACCATTTTTGACTTTTTGTATTTTTTATAGGATATTGGATTTGAATGTTTTTTGCCTTTATTTATTTGTTATTGTTATTGTTATTTCCATCCATTTGACATTAAAGCCCTTGTGTAAATTTCAAACTGTGTTTGGCGGTCTGTCTGAAACGTGCGATAGGCCTATAGCCTACCAGACCTTCGGCAATAATAGCGCAAAAGCTAAATAAGCCGACATAAATGTCATGTGTGAGTATTTGTGAGACACTTGGTGTCCAGTGGAAAGCATGCCAAATCACGACAATGGCACAAGAGTTGGCGGCTAAAAGCAGAAAAAAGCCGACATGACTTAGCTATGACATCCCAAGTTTAAGTGTAGTGGTGCCCATGATGCCCTGATAACAACAAAAAAGTTATGTTGGCTAAATAACTTTAAAAGCACAAACAGAAGTGCCAAAGTTGCATCTTATGAAATTATGCCATAAGAAAGCCAAACACCCCAAACTAGTGCTTAACCATAATTTGCCCAGAATTTAGCGATAAGTCCCCCATGCAGCCACATTATCACACAGTAAAGCACAGCTGTTATTGACTTAGGCCTATTTAAAATCATCCTCACTCTGCTGCCCTAGTGTCTCATGTTTTGCAGACATACTAAACCATAGGCATACGTTTTGCAGACATGTGCCATAGTGCGCACATTTAGAATTCCCTGCAGGACACACACCGATGTTATGCAGATTGAACGACTTGTAGGCTACGCTACTTCCGTGGCTACTTTAATAAATAGTCGCTATTCCCCTGGCTCATAATTTTCTATAGGTACTGATGAAGGTGCTATCTCCGGGATTTGGTCTCTTTTCACATGGTAACTTATTCAATTACCTGCACATTCACCATGAATAGACAGGTGGCACGCGGCAACGAGGGGGTGTGTCGCTATGTCCGGGGCCCATCATTTTCTATAGCAAGTGATGAAGGTGCTATGTCTCCAGAATTTGGTCTCCTTTCACATGGTAACTTATTCAACTACCTGCACATTCATGTCTCGCTATGTCCGGGGCTCATGCTTCTGTGCGCGATTGGGGGGATTAACTGGGCATGATGACAACACCTATTCACAGCAGCTAGGTGTCTGACACTGGGGGGGGGGGACACTGGGAGACTATGCTTGCTGTGTTTGCCTTAGGCCTACGTGTCTTACATTTGAAATATAGTAATAGGCCTATTGTAGTGTAATGGATTATTTTGAAAAGACTGTCTAACACGAAATTAGTAGGCCTAATGCATTAGACCTACAGTTTCACTGGTGATGGTGAATACACCATAAGGCAGGGGTATGTCGTTGTGCGCGCTTGTGCATACGTTTGAGATTACTTGTTTGCGTCACAGCTTATTCAAAAAAGGCTTCATGTGCTGGACAAAGTGGACATGAAATAAATAACCTGTATTCCCATCATCCTACTGGGAGGTTATGCCTGCTGTAGGCTATTTGGGAAGACATTTGTCTACCCAGCAGACAACTATCAAAACCACATGTTCGGATAGAAAGGACAGAGACGTGTCTTCGATACATTCGTTCCTTTATTTGTAGGCACAAAGGTCATAACGGTGGCTAAGCACGCCAACATAGGCAACATCAAACACACATAAGGTCAGAAAAAACACCTGTCGCTAACGAAGAGGACGTTCATTTTGTGTTGCCCATCAATCTGCTGTTTCCATAGCAGCTAAGCTTTAGGCTACTGCTGTTCAGCGAACCACTGTTCCAATGCACGTCTTACGACAGCTCCAGCGTCGGCATTTTCCCCTTCCTCTGCCACGCGGAGAGGTTGAGCAAGTTGTGACGGAACGTCCCACTCTGCAAGGAATGCGTCCAGGTTTTGCTCGCAAAGATTGTGCAGTGTACAGCAAGCCAGCACCATGTCCTCAACAACTGTGACACTGCATTCATTTTTTTTGCCCAGACACCTCCATCTTCCTTTTAACCGCCCAAAGGCATGCTCAACAACACAGCGGGCACGGCTTGTCCTCTTGTTGTACAGCTCTTGACTTTGTGTCAGTCGACCACTGTCCGGGAAAGGTTTCATCAACCAGCTCTGCAGAGGATACGCAGAGTCGCCAAGGATGAAGTAGCCCACGTCGGTACCACAGATGTTTCTGACTCTGCCTGACAAAGCATCCGAACCGAGGGCCCACCACCAGATGTTTGACTTCTTCAGCACCGTGGCATCGTGTTCTCGACCAGGTATGCCAACGTTCAAATCCCAGAACATCCCTTTCCCGTCAACAACCGCTTGCAGAATGATGGAATGCCATCCCTTTCTGTTGCAGTAGTCTGACTGGTATTGCTGTGGTTTGGTGATGGGGATGTGCGACCCATCTATGGCGCCCACACACTGAGGAATGCCGTATCTAGTTTCGAAGTAGTCTGCCATCTCTGCCAGTTTTGCTTGGCTGGGTAGCTTGATGTGTTTTGGTGTGAGGTAGGATATGACGGCCCGGCAGAAGGCGTGCACAGTCGTCACCACGGTAGTTTTCCCCACAGCAAACAAGTTGGCTACAGTCCTGTATTCAACGGTTGATGCCAGTTTATACAGCGCGATGGCCACTCGTTTCTCCAATGGAATAGCCAGCCGAAAGGAGGTGTTTCGTCGCTGCAATGCCGGTCTCAGTGCCCTACAGAGGTAGTCGAACGTTTCTCTGGACACTCTGAAGTCGTTCAGCCACTGCTCATCGTTGTAGGCCATGGCGGTGTGCTCCCACCAGTCACTCGATCGTGGATATGTCCACACTGATTTCAGACACATCACTTCAGTGCAGTAGCTGTGAACAAGCTGCGACAAATAAACAGAAGGGGTTTGGTTAGCGACGTTATGCTACTCAGTTCGCCGGGTCAGTTACCTACTTAATTCCAAACCTAGCCTGCTAGCATTCAGCCATGTTTACGAGCATAGCCTAGACTACTAGCAAACACTACACACATAATACGGACATAATACGGACTTTTTTATTCGAAATGCATGTTGGAAAAATTCCACCAATTTTATGATACATACCTGTGCTCTCGCACGTCTCCTTCTGTTCACTCTCAGTTGTCGAGCTGCTTGTATTTTCATGCGTCTTTGTCTTCTTAACATGCGCTGCGTCCCATACAGCTTCTGAATCGACTTTGCCATGTTATTTAACTGTTCTTGAAAGGCAAGCCATTTTCTTTGCAGTTCTTGTCGTCTTTGTCCGTAGTCTACGAGCCAAACGGCGACCTGCTCCAGCAGAGTTTGCTCCATTATTTTCTTCTCCTTCTTTGTCGTTGTTCTGTTGTTGTCCTTCTGTGATTTGGCTTGTTGCGTGTTGCTCATGTTGACTAGAGCTATATGAGGATGCGGGGCGAAAGTGGGCTGTGCCCGACTGACGTTTCACAAACAAGGCGTGTACCTGAATGTGCCTGGGGTCGGCTATGAGTCCGATCAGGCAAAAAATGGCCCGGGGCCGGCAGCTCCGAGCCGGCCACTCTCCTGAGCCCCGGGCGGCCCCGGGCCGCTGAAGCGCGGGGCTGGCCCTGCAGTGAGACTGAGGCTAATGATGTAGGAGTTCCTCACATATTACCAGGGCTGGACGGACTGAAAAATGATCCAGGCATTTCCCAGGCCCCTAACACATACACAGGCCACTTTCATATTATATCTTAACCGACTGAATCCACTGTCTGTATTGACGTGGAACCAATAGCCCTCCCCCTCTAAATTGTGGGCCAATCTCCAGTAAAACAACAACAACAACAACAGTATCGGTTCATGAGGAACTTTGGCCCACCAGGAAAATGCCCTGTATGCCAGATTACCAGTCCAACATATTACCCTGCAAACTCCTCTCATCCAGCTGCCATGCTCCGCGGTCTCCCCGCAGTCTCTTTTCCATCTCGCTCTCCGCTTTCTTCCAACCATCACATCACACCATCTCTTTCTCTTTTCTCTCCCTCCCCACCCCCCGACTCGGTCCCCCGTCTTCAGAAGCTTGGCCCCAGTTCGCCTTGTCAGATGGGCACACACCTCAGCGGGAGTATGTGGGTACACAGTAAACATACACCGCTTCTGCCACCGCAGTAAAAGCAGGCCAGCCACTCCCCCCCAGGAAGAAACAATATATATACACACATGAAAACATTCTCTCACACACAAACATATATAGACACACAACACACACACACACACACACACACACACACACACACACACACACACACACACACACACACACACACACA
>NC_085865.1:29993721-30003721 GCF_034702125.1 Engraulis encrasicolus | reverse complement strand
GATTGTGTGTGATTGTGTGTGTGTGCGTGCGTGCGTGTGCGTGCGTGTGTACGAGCACACAAGCGCATGTGTGTGAGAGAGAGTGAGAGAGGAAGAGTGTGTGCCTGTTTAGTAAAGCAGAGTTGTCCAGTTGAGGCTACGGCCGATTAGCGTGTGTTTGAGCGTAACCATGAAATGTAGCGTAGCGTAGCAAAAAATAGCATGTTGTTCAACATAGGGTTCAAGGGTCACATCCCAAATCCCACCCCCCTCAACACCAACCCGTAGAAATGGCTTCTCAGCATTAGTGAAACGCTAACAGCTTACGCACACATAATGCCGAAACTCCACACATGTGCACACCATGTCATTTCATTAAGTAACATCACGAAACTTATGGATCACATTAAGCTAATCAAATGCCGTACTACAGAAATAAATGCATATGTAAGTCATTTTTTGTTATAGAAGGTAAGTACATGAATGAAATGTTTATAAATGTCTATCGTAAAATGACCAGCAACATTGAGATCTCATGAGGTCATGCGTTTTTATATAGCACTTCTGCAATGGCTTCATCCTGTGCTCATGTTCTCTGTAGGAAACCTGAACACAGCCTATGTTTAAACCTGGGAATGTGAAAGCGTTCTCAGACCACATTCAAGAAAAAGAAAAAAACCTGTGCTGTCATTTGGGAAATCCATCTCGAGACGTTAAAAAAGCCTCAAAATGAAATATTGTTTGTACACCCTTCAATCATGCTCATAAGTATCGCTCGAGGAACAGACGCTGGCAGCTCCAGGGGCTTTGACAGCAGTGTACGGTACCGTAGCGGCCACTCCACGGCCCGGCGTTTTCGCTGCCTTTCAGTTCCCATGAGCCACTGAGCCATGTCCGTGTTCACGTCCATGTCCATGTCCATCTTGTGGGCAGCGGCCACCCTCCCTCGCCTCCCTCGCCTCCCTGAAGGGCTCTTCTGTACGGCAGGAGTCTCTGGACACAGCTGGCCCCGGCCAATGGGCAGCCACTGGGCAGCCGCTGGTCTGGCTGGTAGCATTTTGGAGGGGTCACCCTGCTGAAATTATAGAGGCCGCAGCAAACAGCAAAAAAGCAGTGGTGGCGCTCAGGGACAGCGGACAGCTTTTGGTCCGGACCAGGACAAAGTCATCTAAAAGGGCCCCCACCTTCAATATATACAACGTAATGGGGACCCAATTCTTGGCCCACTGTCTCTCGCTGAGCCCCAGACTACTGGCCCGTTTGGCCCCTCCCCCGGTCAGCTTCCCTGGTGGCGGTCCATCCCCTGCCTCTGCCTCTCCACTGTAAGCTCTGGGGTTCCCACGTAGCTGAACCTGTGATCATTTGGTAGTTAGTGTGCTGGCCGGCCGGCTCCGTGTGATTGCAATCTGATTGGGACGACTGTGGGGAAGTTTGCTTGTGCCCTTATGTGGTCAATGGTGGTGTAGTGGAGGGAGCATGTAATACTGTCTGTGTGTGTGTGTGTGTGTGTGTGTATGCGTGCGTGTGTTAGTGCGTGCGTGCGTGTGTTTGTCTTTGTGTAAAAGGGAGTGGTAGCTTGCTGAAAGACGCATAAATTGGACGATTGCATAGTGCTTTCAAAGTCTAATTTTACAAGTTCAAATTTCTGTTACTCTTTTTGGCTCTCTACCCCTTTTTCTTCTGTCGTTCTATTTTCTCCCTCCTTCCCCTCTCTTTCTGTCTCTCTCTCTCCATGTTTTCAGAGGAGTCTGATTCTAATGTAATTGGACAGCCATTAGGTGAGATGCCCTTCGCTCTGCTCTCTTAATCATCTGTCCTCTGTGTCTTCCATACCGGCACCCTGTGCTGTCAGCCGACTCTGTGTGTGTGTGTGTGTGTGTGTGTGTGTGTGTGTGTGTGTGTGTGTGTGTGTGTGTGTGTGTGTGTGTGTGTGTGTGTGTGTGTGTGTGTGTGTGTGTGTGTGTGTGTGCGTTTTGTGTGTGTGTGTTTGCGCGTGTGTGTTTGCGCGTGCGTGCGTGCGTGCGTGCGTGTGCGTGTGCACGGACGGTGTGTTTGAATATGTGGTTACATTGTCTGTAAAGTAGAATATGTTGGAGTCGTTACGTGTTGCTCATCTACATTGGTCGTTGGGTCTGACGCTGTCATACCATCTACTGTATAGATGTGGAACCATAATCCATCTGACCTGTTACACACACACACACACACACACACACACACACACACACACACACACACACACACACACACACACACACACACACACACACACACACACACACACACCTAAACACTCAACTATCCCCTCCACGCAAACACACACATGAATGAATATAAATATGGATTGTTTTTAAGTACTTTTACGCCATATTACTTGAATGTTATGCAGTGCTGTTGCTCCACACACATTTCCTTTGCCTTGTATGACAATGATAAGAACTCTTGAAACTGTCGTAGCTATAGTCTTTTATGTCTGCTGTCTAAAAATGGAAATCACGCATGTGTTTGACCTTGTAAAGGGCAGAGAAATCTGTCTGCACATGACATAAACAAGACTGTTTACAGTAACTGAACTGCAAGTTGGCCAAGTTGTTCTGGTCTACTGACTACTTTGTCCCACGCTGCTGTTGTGGCGTGTCTTTTTTGTATTGTGTGTGTGTGCGTGTGTGCGTGTGTGTGTGCGTGTGTGTGTGCGTGTGCGTGTGCGTGTGCGTATACGTGTGTGCGTGTGCGTGTGTGTGTGTGTGTGTTTCTGTTTGGCGTATGCATGCATTTTGTCTAACATGCTGGCACCGGCATTCATCTCTGTAAATAGCACTCTGTGAATATGAAACAGGCTGAAGTCACACACATCCAGTGCACACACTTATGCACACACAGCGATGTCTGCAGGCTTTGCTTTGTGAGACCTGCTGTTGTGGCTGTTGTGGCTGAGGCCAGCGGCACCCTTTGCATGTGGTCTGGTTGTAAGACCCGGCTCGGTTTCTGGCAGGCAGCTGCCCTCAGGCCTGTGCTGGGCTGTGCTGTGCTGTGCTGGGCTGGGCTGGGCTGGGCTGGGCTGGGCTGGGCTGGGCTGGGCTGGGCTGGGCTGGGCTGGGCTGGCATGCCGTGGTCCACAGGGCCGGATTAAAGCACTGGTTAGACATGGATGCAGCCTAGGGGTCCCCACCTGCTGGGGGAGGGGATGTGTGATTGGGCAAAAAATAAAAATGGCAGAATTCCAGAAAGATGCAATATTGAAAAGTTAGTCTGTCGTGTGGAGTACAGCTGGTAGACATGTTATTTACATAGACGGTAATTATGGCACCGTTAATGTAAATCTGTTGCCATATTTGTCTTCTGGGGGGGCCCACAGCAACCTGTAGCCTAGGGGCCCCGGGCCATCTCAACCCGGCCCTACTGGTCCAGTACAGGCCCTCTTGCCTCTCTGTGCTGTACAGTGCATGCGCTGCTGCTGGGGTTGCAGACCGACGGGAGTTGTGCTCATGTTGTTATTACGGGCCGCTGCGCTATGCCACTACACCAGGCAAATCACAAGTTGTAAAAGCCCCATCGCCTCACCGCAGACTACATTACACGGCCTGCTCTCTCTCTCTCTCTCTCTCTCTCTCTCTCTCTCTCTCTCTCTCTCTCTCTCTCTCTCTCTCTCTCTCTCTCTCTCTCTCTCTCTCTCTCTCTCTCTCTCTCCCTCAGTCAATTAAATTAAATTTCAATTCACTGTCTCGATCTCTCTCTTTCTCTCTCTCTTGCTCCCTCTTCCCCTTTCCCTTTCCCTTTCTCTCTATCTCCCTTTCTCTCTCTCTCTCTCTCTCTCTCTCTCTCTCTCTCTCTCTCTCTCTCTCTCTCTCTCTCGTGTCTCGCTCCATTTCCCCCTGCGTCTGGTCTGGTCTCTCCCACTCCGCCAGTTCCGTCCTGTCCTGTCATTCTGCTTCCACTCTCATTTCCATCTCGCTTGTTTCGGTGCTTATTTGTTTGCGCTTGTTTTCCCCTCTCATCGACTTTGACTTGCTAGTTTATTTTAGGCCCTTGCCCCTTACATCATTTTAGCTTTTTTATCCTCTTAAAGGCCTAACAAGGGTGTCTGGTTCGGTTTATTTCTTCCTCTGTGCCTCTCTTCTTGTCTCTGTCCTGTTTCATGAGCACACAATCAGACACACTGTCAGTGGCACAGAGCCGATAGAACAATTATCTATCTATCTATCTATCTATCTATCTATCTATCTATCTATCTATCTATCTATCTATCTGTCTGTCTGTCTGTCTGTCTGTCTGTCTGTCTGTCTGTCTGTCTGTCTGTCTGTCTGTCTGTCTGTCTGTCTGTCTGTCTGTCTGTCTGTCTATCTATCTATCTATCTATCTATCTATCTATCTATCTATCTATCTATCTATCTATCTATCTATCTATCTGTCTGTCTGTCTGTCTGTCTGTCTGTCTGTCTGTCTGTCTGTCTGTCTGTCTATCTATCTATCTATACATATCTATCACTATCCATTTCATTCTCTATCCTCTTTCATTCTCCAATTTCTCTGTCTTTCCTCTCTCTATCTCTCTCTCTCTCTCCCTCCCTCCCTCCCTGTTTTTCTAGGTGTAGCCAGTAGCCAGTAGTTCTTGAGGCCTGTGTTTTTGGGGCTCCTGTGTTTTCTCAGACGGTCCAGTGCTCTCATATGTATAAATACGATCCTGGGAGCCCAGGGCTACTAGCACTGCCCACACACACAGCCCAAAGGGCCCCGGCTGACCACTCCGCAAACGCATCCAAACACCGACCGCTCCGCAAACCACAACGCATTTGAAGGATATACGCACCCGTGTCCCTCTCTTCAACCGCGCTGGCTGGTTTTAACCACTGACCGGTTTTTTTCTATAGGGCCCATCTGTAGATACAGATGTTCTCCCGCATAAATAAACATCAGTAAATTCAGAATCAGTGGAAAAACACACCACAGACATTAAAGCATGCATACATTTAAACACACACAGGCATGCACACGCGCGCACACACACGCATACACATATGAGGGCTCTAGGGTCAGCTTAGTGGCTCCTGTAACGGGAGCCTGGAGCCTGGCGGAGGAGGAACGAGAAGGGCATACATCTCCCCTAGAGCAATCACATGCAGTACTGCAGGAGGCTTTCAAGACCACCACCAACCCCCTTCACCTCATTGTACACACACACACACACACACACACACACACACACACACACACACACACACACACACACACACACACACACACACACACACACACACGTCCAGAGCACATACACATATCTATAGCATATACACAGACAGACAGACAGACAGACAGACAGACAGACAGACAGACAGACACACACACACACACACACACACACACACACACACACACACACACACACACACACACACACACACACACACACACACACACACACACACACACACACACACACACACACACACACGTCCAGAGCACATACACATATCTAGAGCATATAGACACACACATGCGCGCGCGCGCCGACACAAACGTGCATTCCCACATTTGCAAGTCTGATTGGAGCTTGTGTCCCTGCTGGGGGTGTGTGGGTCAGGGGAGGCACAGATGTGGATCGAGTTTCTGGGGGCGGCCTGGCTCTCACTATGATTTGCACACACACACACACACACACACACACACACACACACACACACACACACACACACACACACACACACACACACACACACACACCAGACATACGTAAACACACATGTACACTGAAGCATATGCACTCACCGGACGTGTTTCAACACACAAGCGCACACACCTTCTTACAGACACGCACACAAACACCCACACACCATTTCACAGGCCACTTGTGTATGCATGCATGGACACACACACACACACACACACACACACACACACACACACACACACCATGGGTCTGCTGTGATGGAGCATTCACAGGGCAAAGGTCATCATAGTGCACCCATTTATCACAAACAAGAGCACAACGACAAAAACACACACACAAACATGCCCCAGCATCACTCTGTAGTGTTTCGTGTGTGTCTGTGTGTGTCTGTGTGTGTCTGTGTGTGTCTGTGTGTGTCTGTGTGTGTGTGTGTGTGTCTGTGTGTGTGTCTGTGTGTGTGTCTGTGTGTGTGTCTGTGTGTCTGTGTGTCTGTGTGTCTGTGTGTCTGTGTGTGTCTGTGTGTGTCTGTGTGTGTGTCTGTGTGTCTGTGTTTGCCTGAACATGAGAATGTGTACATCAGAGATCTGTGCTACAGCGTGTGGGTGGTTGGGTGGGCCGGAGAAAGATGCTTCTGAGACTTGCTGGTCCCCAAGAGATGGGCCCAAGAGGAGATGGCCAGACCAGACAAGACCATCACCATTACCGCCCCTATGAAGTCCCTAACGCTCCTCACCACTGCTCTCTGTCTGTCTCTCTTCTCACTCTCTCGCTCCTCTCTTCTTCTCTCTGTCCTCTTCCTCCTGTTCTCTTCTCTCTGTCTCCTCTCTCTCCTCCTCCTATCTCTCGCTCCTCTTCTCTCTCTCCTCTTGCTCTCTCTCTACTCTTCCCCTCTGCTTTTCCTCTCTATCTCTCTCCTGTTCCCCCCTCTCTCTCTCTCTCTCTCTCTCTCTCTCTCTCTCTCTCTCTCTCTCTCTCTCTCTCTCTCTCTCTCTCTCTCTCTCTCTCTCCCCCCCCATCCTCTTCCTCTCTCTCCTCTCCCTTCTCTCCTTCTCCTCTCTGGAAGCACATTGCCCTTCTCACTTGCCCTCCTCTGTCCTGTCTTTCTGTGTAGACTTTCTAGCTCTTCACCTTTCACCCTTGCTCTATCCTTTTATGTTTCTCTCCATTTTCTTCCCATCTCCCTCCTGTTTCTCTCTACTCATATTTGTCCTTCCTCCATTCTCCCTGTCCATGTCCTCTCTCTATTTCCTTCTTTCTCTCTTTGTCTTTTCTACCCCCTTTCATCCTTCTTATCCTTATTGTTGTCGTTCACTCATAAAGTCTGATCGAACCTCCATCCCTCCTTCCTCTCCGTCTTTCTCTCTCTCTCCTGCTATATCACTCTCTACTGTTCTTATGTTTCTTTTCCATTCCTCTTATGTCCTCCATGCCCTTCAACAGGTCTCAGCTGACCTCCTTCATCCCCGCTTCTCCACTCTTTCAACTTCTGTCTCTCTATCCATTTTTTTCATCTCTGTTTTCTCTCTCTCTCTCTCTCTCTCTCTCTCTCTCTCTCTCTCTCTCTCTCTCTCTCTCTCTCTCTCTCTCTCTCTCTCTCTCTCACTCTCTCTCGTTCCTCTCGTTTTTATTGTCTTTCAAGTCCAATCTGACCTCCACAACCCCTCTATCTTTCTTTAACGACCCTTTATCTCTCTCTTTCTCACTGGCTCTTCCTCTTGCGCTGGCTCTCTGTCTCACTCTTTCTTTCTCTCTCTCTCTCTCTCTCTCTCTCTCTCTCTCTCTCTCACGCTCTCTCTCTCTCTCTCTCACTCTCTCTTGTTCTTGCTCTGCCCTTGCCTCTTTCTGTCTCTCTTTCTCTTTCTCTCTCTCTGTCTCTCTTTCTCTTTCTCTCTCTCTCTCTCTCTCTCTTTCTTCTCTCTCTTCTTCGTACTCTCGTGTCTGATCCCTGTGCGTCTGAAAGGTGATCCGTAGAGCGGTTGGCTGGGAGGCATCCGGAGCGCGTGGGCCTGCTGACACGTCCCATCACTCTGCTAATCCCCACCTACCATTCCCAACCCTCATCCCGCCTCGCCTCGCCTCGCCTCAGGGAACGCTGGCCCAACATTCCCACAACATCCCCAAAACATCCGGGGTGGAAAAAAGACAGAGAAACACAGCTACAGTGCACGGATGATTAAAAAACAGATGAAAATGTTGAGAGAGAGAGAGAGAGAGGGGTTGTGGGGAGAGAGAGGGAGGGAGAGAATAGGTCACAAGAGGGGCTTCAGAGACAAAAGCTGGGAAAGCCATCAAGTCCACGCATAAGTCCAATTAAGGAGCAAGTGATGGAAAAACAGACACGTGTGTTCTTAAAAACGCAGGGAATAAACGACACGTCTCTCACTCGCAGGCCAAGAGCTAATCTTCAGTGGACCTTCTGCAGGTGAAGCGAGACAGCAGGCTGTGGAGAGATGCCTTCAAGCTGGCCCAGCGCGTACACACACACACGCACACACGGACACACACGCAAGGACGCACGGACACGCACGCACGGACACACACACACACACACACACACACACACACGCAGGCACGAACACACACGCAAGCATGGACACACACGTGCGCACGGACACACACACACACCTTCAAACCTCGCCAGCTGCTTTTCCCCCTACACACACACACCTACGCTTGCATGCAACCACAAACCCTATTCACCTCCACAACTACAGTGCACTCTTATAGAGGCCTGACCAGGTTCACTCGACTCGGGCGGGTGCCTTTCACAAGTCCCGGATCAGTGCCTGTGCACCCTCCCTTAGCTTTAATTGAAATTAAGAAGTGGCTCATAAAATTGGCCCTGCTGCGCTGTTGTCAGGAATGGTGGCTAGCGAGCGAGCTGGTTTGGCGCAGTGTGTACTTTTTTCCATTGCATGGTGTGGCGTTACCGGGAGGACACACTTCCATAGAGGCCAGAGAGAGAGCCAGAGTTTTCCTTCATCCATGGTTGACACGTGTTGCAGTAGAGGCAGGTGGAGATGGATCTCTTGGAGATTTTGGATCCTCGCAGTCTTCAGGGTTTTGTCTTTCCAATGGCTTAGACAGAGGGTAAAGTTCTCATTGTTAGGTTATCTACATATGTATGATGGAGGAAAGGGTGGGGGGGTCTAGTCCACTACCGTGACTGAGGTGGGGAGTTGAGGTAAGGTTGTCGACTTTCCACTGGCTGAGGTGGTGAGTGGAACGTCTTGAGCAACGTTCTGGGCAAATTCTGTTGAACCCTGAGATTTTGTCTGGACTGTTAACCACTACAACACTTTCACCAAGAGAACAGATCAGAAAACTTTTTTCCATCATCTCTTGAGAAAACTAGGAGCCAATCACATTGTTGCCCGACCACATTGCTCCAAAAGTTTGCCCCTTGTATCATTACCTTAAGGGTGGAGGCTTTCTAAGGACTGAGGTGTAGGGAAGAGTGGCAGATTAGCTGTAGACTCTCCCATGGCTGAGGTGGAGAGCAGAGGTAAGGGTGTATTTCCATGACTGGTGTAGACAGGTGGGTACAGTGGCTTGAGTGTAGTCTTCCCCATGATTGTAGAGGCTTTCTGAGGGTTGAGGTGGAGGGAGGGGTGGTGGTTTGGATGTATAATAGTCCTTTCCATTGGTGAGGAGGATGTAAGTGAATAGTGGAGGTAAAGGAGGATTGTCTGATGCAGAGGGATGAGTGGGGGTTGGGATTTAGTGGTGTGCCCCATCGCTGAGGTGGACTAGTAAGTAGGGTTGGAGGCTCTCCGAGGGTTTTGATGGAGGGAAGAGTGGTGGTTTGGGCCTTAGTCTTTCCATCAGTGAGGCGGATGTGGAGAGAGTGGAATGGCTGATGTGGAGAGAGGATGGGGCAGAGACTGG
Source organism: Engraulis encrasicolus (assembly GCF_034702125.1). Taxonomy (NCBI): domain Eukaryota; kingdom Metazoa; phylum Chordata; class Actinopteri; order Clupeiformes; family Engraulidae; genus Engraulis; species Engraulis encrasicolus. Next base: position 29,994,189 of record NC_085865.1, on the reverse strand, counting down.
GGCTGGGGGAGGAATGGGGGTACAGTGTGTGGAGAGGGCTGGGGCGTGGGGAGGGGGGGGTGCTACAGTGTAAGTGCTAAGCCTGGCCCAGGCTGGCTGGTGATGACAAGGCCTTCTTAGCGTCTGACTCCAAGGCTAAGATTGGAGCTGTCAAGATTTCCACATGCTCAGCTCAGGTCTGTCATCCGCACACAGGCACGTACACACACACACACACACACACACACACACACACACACACACACACACACACACACACACACACACACACACACACACACACACACACACACACACACACACACACACACACGCACACACAGGCACACACACACACACACACAGGCACACACAACACACAGGCACACACAACACACACACACACACACACACACACACACACACACACACACACACACACACAGGCACACACACACACGCACACGCACATTCATGGAAAAACATATA
>NC_085865.1:29973721-29983721 GCF_034702125.1 Engraulis encrasicolus | reverse complement strand
AGAGATGGAAGTAGAGAGTAAGTTAGAGGAGGGAGAGAGTGAGCCTCTCTCATTTTATTTGTGTGACCGCATGGCCTTAGAAGCCTAGAGGGCTGAGGCACGAGTAGAGGAGGTCACCGCAACCAACCCACCGCGGAACAAAAAAAAAAACACACACACACACACACAGGACTGCCGCGCAGTTCCTCATGTTTGATGTAACAGAATACTGACTGGCATGCATACATAAATACACACACACACACAGACCGAAGCATTTACAGGCACACACACACACACACACACACACACACACACACACACACACACACACACACACACACACACACACACACACACACACACACACACACACACACACACACACACACACACACAGTGCTTAACTTACAGCGTGTTTCATATGCCAGTCCATGTGGTTGTACTGCGGCAGTCCCTTATTAAGGAAACCGTGGGGTGGGGGTTGGTTGGTTGGTTGGGTAGATGGATAGATAGAGGAGGAGGAGGTGAAGACGAAGGGAGGGATGGATAGAGCTGAGGGAGGGAGGAGTAGAAGAATGCAGTCCGCTGCACATCTGCGTCGCTCCCGTGGTTTTGTGTGCGCTGTGGAAAGTATTAAAGGGGGATTGGATCAGGTTCTGTGCTCCCTTCGCCTCACCTCTCCTGTTACTACCCCGTCCCCTTTTTCTCCAACCACCATCCCACTACACACACACACACGCGCACACACACACACACACACACACACACACACACACACACACACACACACACACACACACACACACACACACACACACACACACACACACGGCGTGCAAACACACACACACACCTAAACATTCAACCACCATCCCTTCCGCACACACACACACACACACACACACACACACACACACACACACACACACACACACACACACACACACACACACACCAAACACACACACACACACACACACACACACACACACACACACACACACACACACACACACACACACACACACACACACGCACACACACCTATCCCCTCAATCCCCTCATCCCTCACGTTTCTTTTCCCCCTCACTCCCCCCCACCGCACTGCAGCTGCCTTCCTCTTCTGTCTTCTGTTCTGGGGCATCTTGCATCATGCTCCCCTTTTAGTGGGGGGGGGGCACTGGGGGTGATGTGGGGAGCCGGGTGTAGGAGGGGATTGGAATTAAGGGCTTGCATTTATTGCGTTTATTTTTTCTAAGCGTAAGAAAATGGAAAGTAGACGGGTGCTTTTTTTCATGGTCTGTACCTTTGATGACTGATTGAGCGACCCACCAAGCGAGAGTGAGCTAGAGAGCGAAGTGCCTGCCTGCCTTTAATCTGCAGGTTACCTCAGGTCTTCACTTTGTGGACCACTGTATGCTGGTGGTAGGCGGTTTCTCAGCTTGACCTGCTCTGTCTCTCTCTCTCTCTCTCTCTCTCTCTCTCTCTCTCTCTCTCTCTCTCTCGCTCTCTCTCCCACTGTTCTTCTTTTTTCTCATCTTCTGTTGGTTCTTCCTTCTTTTTTCTTCTTTGTTGTCAGTACTTGCACATGAATCCTAGATGAACCTGGGGGCCACCCTCCATCTTTCTTGGATTTTAGGGGCCTCAAGGTGAATCGGCAAATATGTCTGAAAGGAAAGCACACTCAGCACACACACACACACACACACACACACACACACACACACACACACACACACACACACACATAACACACACACACACATAACACACACACACACACACACACATAACACACACACACACACACATAACACACACACATAACACACACACATAACACACACACACATAACATGCACACAATTGCTCGCTGAATGACCCCCAGACCTAGGAAACGGCATAAATCAAGCGCGTGTACCATTTCGCCCCAGACATCCAACATCCTTGAACAAGAGGTGCAGGGCAGGGACACAGAGGCGGGTCGAAATGGGGGGTGGGGGGGTAATCGAAAAATCTTCGTCCAGCATCTTCATTGATCCGACAAGCATGAAGGTGCTGGCAGGGCTTGATCGCGTAGCCACAGGATGTTGTGGAAAAGGCACGGATCCCTTTTTTTGTGTGTGTGCACCGCCTGCATGTCTTTGCTCGCTGTGTGACCTTAGTGTACCAAGAATGATGGAGATGGAGAGAACGACAGAGAGACTCAGACAAGACCAGAGAGAGAGAGAGAGAGATGGACAGACAGACAGATGGAGAGAGAGATAGACAGACAGAGACAATAAAGAGATAGACCACAAGAGAGAGAGAGAGAGAGAGAGAGAGAGAGAGAGAGAGAGAGAGAGAGAGAGAGAGAGAGAGATAGACAGACAGAGAGAGAGAGACAAACAGAGCCAGACAGGTAGATGGTGTAGTCATGGAATGGAAGAAGAGATGCAGCGAGAGATATCAAGGGTCAGTGCTTTGAGAAGCTCCACTGCATGAGGGACGGAAGGACAGAGTCACGTCTCTGCCGCGACTGAGAGCGAATTAGGTATGCAGCTGAGGAGACCACTGCTGCCTCAGTCTGTAGAGAGTGGCCTCAAACTCAGGGTGGGAATACACTTACGTACTTCCTTACGTTATGATTCCTTACATTACATTAAGTCAATATGCATCAAAATGACATTGAAATGAATGGACTGCTTTCTTTTTAGAATGTCCGCTGCACTGCCATGTCTGACGTAGCCAATTCCATTGATTATAGTCCAATAACTTAATGTCATCCAGTGTGGTCTCGGCCTCATGATGATGCCTCTAACTCTTCTGTTGATTCAGACAGCTGAGACAGCTGATGGATAGAAGGTCTACATCCACTGACAGACAGCAGTGCTCTCTGGATCGGAAATGTTGATGGTTGGAAATCTTTTCCGACTTAACAAAATCCAGTCATTCTGTGACAAAGATACGCCATGTGACGTATTGTCAAACTCTTAATGGGATCAAAGCGATTGCAGATGAGCCTTGCAACACCTGCAGTTGCTTATCCCCACTGGTTCTTGCTGCAAGTCTGCATACAGCCTCCGCGGTGACGCATCCTTGAACTGGTTGTACAAAATTTCACTGACATCTGTGTAGACGTGTAGTCCCAAACCCTTAAAAGTTTGCAATGCATCCCACCTCAACTCCTCCTCCACACCTGTCCCCCCACACCTCATGTGATGTGATGCGTAGCTCAAACTGGTGGGAGCTCATTGTCAGCTGCAAATTTGTCATCGACTTAACATGCGCTGTGTTTAACACACCCACGCCATGACGGCAAGTTTTCGCTGACGTAGTGTGCAGTTGTCAGTCGATGTTGAAGTCGAATAAGCCTACTGCATGATAATAGAGACTGATAGCTGCCTCAAACCTTCTCCTTGGGAGGTCAGGGTTGGTCCATATTTGGTAGGCCCCCAAGCCTGAACATGATGAGAATGAGGCATGTTGGGCAGTTTGAAAGACATGTTTCAGAAAATGAAACCTGGGTGGGCAATTTAAAGTTTTTTGGGGTTGTTGGTCATGTTTGAGAGATTGGAAGAAGGGTTTAGAATGAGGTCTGGGTTAGGTAGTTTCAAAGAGGGCTTTTGTGCTTATTCCAAGGACTGCTTGAAGGACTTGATTGATGGTGGATAGCATTCTGGAGGTTGGTAAATGAATGAAGAATGAAGTCGGTTGTACTGTACTCTGAGCATCAGAACCCATTTTGGATCGGGCCCAGTGAAGGAGCTGGTTGACTAATTCTGTTTTTGGTTCCTGACAGAGCTCCTGACCAGTGTGTGTAGCTCCCCTCTGCCTCTCTGCTGTGGTTTTTATATTGTATTACATTTTCATTTTCGATCTGGCCGATCCCAAACTGGATGTGGAAATGCGTGCCCAGAGGGGCCAGACGTTATGTTCTGTTTTGTGTGGAGAAATGCATATGGCTGACCTTAATGTTTCCTCTCTGGAACAGAATAGGAGGCTGACTTGCTACATTCAGACTTGTTTCTGTGTGTGCGTGCGTGCGTGCATGCTTGTGTGTTTATGCAAGCCTACTACAGTTCTTTGCTAAAAGCATTTGAGTTTTACCAGAGATTCTAGGAGTATTATGTTTTACTGTAAAAGTGAACATGGATCAAAGTTGAACTTGCGTTACACAATCTCAGTGTCGATTAATTACATTGGTAAATCCAGAGAGAAATTAGAGAAAATAGTAAAAAAAAAAACATAGGTCTACGTAGGTATAGGCCCATATACATTCAGTATATTACATCTGAAGTAACCTTATCATCATACGCTCACTCATTCAGATATGTGCTTGATAAAACCTTGAAGCAACCTTGACCTTGACCTTGTTTGGTTTGTCCTTGTCTTTTAAGTTGGCCTGAGGAGGAGTTTCCGTCTGAGTCGGCGAGATAAGAAGACCAACAAGTCGATGTACGAGTGCAAGAAGAGCGACCAGTACGACACAGCAGACGTGCCCACATATGAGGAGGTGGCATCGTACCGCAGGCAGAATGGCGCTCGGCACAGACTTGTGGTCCTAGTCGGTAAGTCCAGTAGTATTGTTGACTGTGTGTCTGTGTGTTTCTGTGTCTTTGTGGATGTATGTGGTTGCGGTAACACTTTATTTTTAGGGATACATCTATTAGAACTAATACATACAATGTTGATGCCTGTATAAGTAACTTGTAAGGCATGTACTAAGGCCTACTATGTCCTAACTAAGGTTAAATTGGTAATAAATACCTTATTGTGCATGAACAAGACATTTGCGAATACATGCCTAGAAAATGTTTGATTTTGCTTTGTTAATGCCTTACAAGTTACTTATACAGGGACATTGTATGTATTAGTGCTAATAGATGTATCCTTAAAATAAAGTGCTACTGTGGTTGCCATACTGTATACATATGTGGTTGCCACTATCATGCTCGTGGTCCTAGTTACTTTCAGCATTACATTTCCGCTGTATGTATGTGACTGTAAGTGTGTGCGTACATGTGTTTCTGTGTAGCCTAAACGTTTTTCCCAGATATGGACAAACTAGTTTCAAAAATTCACATTTCTGCTCAACACAAGTGACTTCACCATCTATGTAACCCACAAGGGGTGACCTTTACATTCAGCTAATGAATTGATTTGCCTGGGGAAAAAAATGTATCGCAAGACATTTACATTCACTTTGCAACCTTTCTGCTCTTTGTGTTATTTTCCCCATGCACCCACGTTATTGATGTGTGCATAAATATGTGTGTGAGTGGGGTTGTGCTTTATGTCTAGCGCTGCGCTAATCGTGTGAGGCAATTTCAGCCAATTCACAGCCAGTGCTTCCCACCTAAGGCCAAGGCCATTCCCGGAGCGCTTACCCAGGACGGCGCGCTCACGGTGGGCTTTGTGAGGGTGACGCAAGGCCCTCCGAGCGCCTGGTTCCCCACTGGCCCAAGCCCAGAGTCAGCAGCACTAGGCAGTCTGGGCTTTTAATTCAAATTTAGTGCGTTTTCCTTTTTATAGCGGCCCGGTTTAATTTTCGGGCCCCCTTAGCGCTCACTCATTCTTCTCCCACCCGCCACCCCCAAAGAATTGTTAACACTTATTTTCAAGGGTGCGACATGTGCGAGGCCTTCGTCGGCCCAGGCAACTTTTACAAAGTGCGAAAACCTTGAAAAGAAATTAACAAAATTTATTTTCGGTACTTTGGGGAGAATGGATGGAACGAAGGGGGAAAAAGAAATCGGCATCGGTTAAAAAGAAAAAAAAGTATTGCGAAACTCGAGCACTGCTGGGAACGAAAAAAAGTTCCCCAAACGGGCATCTAAATCTCGGAGAAGGATAGCACTAATACTGTGGCAGACAAAGTGGAGCACAGGTTGTACAAACACAACATACCAGAGAGAGAGAGAGAGAGAGAGAGAGAGAGAGAGAGAGACGAAAGACATGGAAGAAAAAAAAACAACAACCATATAAATACCAAGTGATTACAGCCCCCAATGATACTTACCTGCTTTTCCCCCAACGACTCGGAACCCAATACATACATACCAGGCTGGAGTCGACCTCGTACAGCGGGCCAGGAAATCTGGGCTTTTGATCACGTTAATGGCGTCCGCTGTTTGTCTGAAGAAAAGAGCAAAAAAAGAAAAAGAATGAGAAAAAAACCTTCGATAAAGATGGCGGCATAAAGGAATAGGGTTTAACGCGAGGAGGCAGGCCGAATCAAATGGCCAGCCCCAGCTGCAAATGGACACTAGCGAACAGTCAAACACACACACACACACACACACACACACACACACACACACACACACACACACACACACACACACACACACACACACACACACACACACACACACACACACACACACACACACACACACACACACACACACACACACACACACACACACACACACACACACAAACACACACACAGAGGAGAAAGTTCAGTATCAAAGGCCCCGCGCCCACTATTAGATGAGAAACCGCTGAAATGCATTTAAGGGAACCCGAAGCCAATTTAGCAGCATGTCAATCAGGTTCCATATCCCTCCCCACCCTTTTGGGCCAGAACCAAGAGCTTGTCCAATGGCCCGCAATCAGCCCCCGCCTCCTCCACCCATCCACAGCAATGAAGGCAATGTTTTTTTTTTCTCTAAATCAGTTTTCCCCAACCTTTTTTGAGTAACCCCCTCACTCATACTCCATGACTCTTCCTCTATAGCAGTGGTTCTTAACCTGGGTTGCGGGCACCCCCTGGGGGTGCGCCAGCGATTTCAGGGGGTGCGCGGAATTTTGTTTGTGTTGAGGTTGTGACCAAAATTCTGATAGCGAACATTATAATTAGGCCAAATCAAAACTAATTAAAAGATATTTTAGTCCCCATGTAAAGTCATTAAGGCATTGATTAATGTCTCAAGCAAGAGTCATTGTAATTAATCACTTAAATCATTTTTAGTGCGTATACACATATAGAAGTTTGGGTTGGGGGTGCGCGGCGTGTCTTGGGCACAGGTAAGGGGGTGCGTTAAGAAAAAAAGGTTAAGAACCACTGCTCTATAGCGATGTGACCATACTGTTATTATTACTTTTTTTCATGTACCACCTGCAGTGTGCCTGTGTACCCTTGTTGCGCAACACGGGTCTAACTGTCCATACAACACATTTATGTTTGGGTTAGGTTAATTTTTGTTCTGGGAGGAATTTGTATGTATCTTGGTGGGGTGGGTGGGTGGGCTGTGTGTGGGGGGGGGCTGTGTGTGTGGGTTTTGTGATAGACTTCAGACCTGTGTGTCTGTGAGTGTGTCTGTGTGTTTGTGAGTGTGTCTGTATGTGTATGCACAGGGGTATCGTACAGGAGGGTAAAATGTGAGTCATCAGGCCCCCACAGACAATCCGATATATATATATATATGGCTGGGGGCCCACATACATAGGGCCCACAATTTGCATATGTGTATGCATGCATTCTTCACCCCCTATTCAGCGGTGAGCTGCAGGTCAGTGAATGTTCTCACACTCTGAGCAGCGCAGCGCTGTTCTACTGTTCTACTGTAGCACCCCCACGGCCCCGTCTAGCCAAGACAGCCAGGGTATATGGACTTTATCATGCTGGTGTGAGTGGAAGTGTGAGTGTGTGCATGCATCTCCGCTCACCTAATTACCCTCCCTCCTTCATGACATGTCCCAATGCCCCCCACTCCACCTTCTCTCTGTCTCACACTCTCTCTGTCTCTCTCTCTCTCTCTCTCTCTCTCTCTCTCTCTCTCTCTCTCTCTCTCTCTCTCTTTCTCTGTCTCTCTCTCTGTCTCTCTCTCTCTCTCTCTCTCTCTCTCTCTCTCGCTGTCTGTCTGTCTGTCTGTCTGTCTGTCTGTCTGTCTGTCTGTCTGCGTGTGTGTGTGTGTGTGTGTGTGTGTGTGTGTGTGTGTGTGTGTGTGTGTGTGTGTGTGTGTGTGTGTGTGTGTGTGTGTGTGTGTGTGTGTGTTGCCCTTCCGTCTCTCTCTGCTAATGTAAATATTTGTAATTAGCGCTCCCCATTTGGCTGTGTGGACGGTACTATGCTATGGTATGTGTCACACCCCTGGCCAAGCAGAGGGGGGCCAAGGAGAGATCTGCTTTGTGTTGTTATTTCAGCACCGCTGCTTTCACTACACTTCTGCCAGGCTCTTCACTTCACTCTTTCTCTCCATCCTTCCTCACTTTCTTTTTATTTCTCTTTCTCTCATTCTCTCTCTTTCTTTCTCGCTTTCGCTCTCCCTCTCTTTCTCTGTGTCTACCTCTCTCTCTGTCAGTCTATCTCCATATGCTGTCTCTCTTCCCCCCTCTCTCCACCTTCTTCCTCTTCTCCTCAAAACATGGCAGGCCTCTCCTGCTTGGCCCGAGTTTCACTTGGCCATCACTCTGTTTGAATTTTTTTTTCTCCTGCCTTTCAATAAAACACATTCTTTGTCTGAAATCCTTTGTGGGGTTTTTTGCGTGAAGCACTCTCATGACTACATGATTTTTAAAAAATATAATTTTCTACGTACAACCCCCCAAAGCCATCCACCTGCCAACAAAATGTCCCAGGCCTCAACCAACCTTATCAAGCCCTGGCCCCTGATGCCCCACGATGGGTCGATTCGTTTCAATAACTTTTCCAGCTGAGTGAAGATCTTATCCCGCACCCGCAACCCTGGTATTAATCAAGCAGCTTCCATTAATATGGCATTATGTGCACGCACGCCCGCTCGTGACGAGAGAGAGAGACACACACAGACAGCTGTGTGTTCATGTGCTCATGTGTTCCATGCTCACTGGCTTTGCTCATCTAAATGGAAGCAGGTCAGGCCAATCATCTGTTTAGCTGCCCGAGACTCATCATAATGGCCTAACGTTCTAGAATTTTACATGAAACTCTTTTGTGTTTTAAAGGTGCACTCTGTAATATTTTAGTCGTTTATTTCCAGAGTTCATGTTGCCCTTTTTTAAACAAATTCTTACCACCACCACCAAATTCTAAATATTCGTTATGACTGGGAAAATTGCACTTTTTGTACATTAATAGGTGGATCTTCTCCATGTCCGCCGTTTTGAATTTCCAGAAATCTACCTTTTTAGCCACAAAACGTACTGTACTCCGGCCATACTAGTAAATATTAGTTTTAGAAATAAGTAAATAATATTCATGAAAAGATCAAATTTGGCAATAAGCAGCACGGTTTTAATGAGCAGTATAGTTGCTATACCCACTCCGGCCACCATCCTACACAGTGCACCTTTTTAGTAAATACATTAATTGTGTGTGCTGAGGCATCTTCATACACTAAATATGATGACACAGAATGAGCCAGGGTAGTGAATATTTCTCTGAAACTCTCGGTCTGAAACGGTCTCAACCATTTGGCCACAGGACCTCTTCTGTTTGCTATGCTTTAAAAAGCCTAACCAGTAATCATCAAATATGGTGCAGTCCACGGTGTGTTTTTAGGGATTTCATTTTTATTGCTAACTCTTGGTGTTGTGTTACAGTATTGGAACTGAGATGGAGTCACTGTACAGTGCATACTATATGCACATATACATCATCAATCAATTGCTGCTAATCCTTGTAGGTCTGGGCCACAACCGGCCCATGTCCAGGTAGCAGTCAGTGAGTCGGTCAGTCAGTGCTGCTGAGTGAGTGGCCCCTCATTTCCTCCGTGCTGTTAGCAGACGAGCGGAGAGCACAGGCAGGACCTGCACCCAAACACACTTCAGGCAGTTCACACCTTCCCTTCAACTCACACACACGCAGGTCAGGGCTAACACACGCTCCTCGTCAGCTGAGGTGTGTGCGTGTGCGTGTGCATGTGCGCGTGTGTGTGTGTGCACGCGTTTGTGAGAGAGAATGTGAGTGAGGCCTCCCACATACAGGTGGCCCCTATGGCCTTCAGATTTAACCGCATCGGTCCAATACACACACACACACACACACACACACACACACACACACACACACACACACACACACACACACACACACACACACACACACACA